>NW_024067080.1:0-224063 GCF_015039405.1 Cantharellus anzutake | reverse complement strand
TAATTACGAAGGAGGAGAAGTACCATACAGTCCGTTGCATGGTGGAAGATGGCCTTCGAGATTGTATTAGGAAGTCTCGATGGAAGCCTTCGGAGGAAGATCTGCATGCATTTACTTTGGCTTGTCGTGAATTGCCTGTTATGGCCTCAATTCGAATTCGCGAAGTCATCTTGCGGACACGGCATGGTCGCACCCTGCAGACAGAGTTCCAGTACCTGCTCAATCTCTCTGATGCACCCACCAATCTCGACTGGGAGTACTTGCGAATACTTCAAAGAGCCTATATGCCTGATTCATCTGCAATGCCTGCCGATGTAGCCAAGATGTATCACCTATTGGTTGGCACCATTATTGCGGCACGTACATCACTGAGTGTGTACTCTATGTCACAGCTTTTAGGAATTGCCGAGGATGAGGCCCAAGCCACATTGGAACCAATCAGCTCCATCATTGGAGAGGATGTGGAAGGTGTTAAATTCTATCATGCCACAGCGAAAGAATTCATAATGGGGGATCCAATTGGCAATGGAAACGACAAAGTGTTTTTTATCAATGACAAGCAAGGATTTTTCCTTGGACCACGAATCCTTCAACTTTTCAATAATTGTTGCAAGGAGAATAAATTCAGAATACCCACTAATCCCCTCTCAGTGACAAAGAAAAATGGGCAGATTTTAAACTCAAGTGGGAGCAACCCCAACACATCCGATATGTTATTAACAATCTGCTTGACCACCTGGACCCTGCACAACTCTTTTCACAAGAGTCCAATAACAATGGATTGCAGAACGAGTTTAATTCCTTCCTTACACAAAACTTCCTTACATACCTGCACATGGAAGGGTGCCCTCATGTGCCAGCAGGATTTGATGAATACAATGTAAGTCTGAGTTGGTTCATATTATGTTTATATAAATGATGTGACATTGCTTTCAATAGAATCATGATGTAATTGAACTCCTGCAAGAGGGTGTGGCAGTATTCTATGGGGCAGCAGGCCATTCTTGGGTCATTCATCGATCATTATCTCTTTTCTGCCCACCTGGATCACCTCTTTGGGAACTATATGGCCACCTCTTTGAGCCTGTTTGGGTCTTTGGTCTTTCTGGCAAGATTTTGAGCCACTTGATTCAATTGAGTGAGGCTTCACTTAATGCCCAAACACTTATGGAGGTGAAATTAGATGGATGGCCAAAGGAGGTTGATATGTGGGGTCATGAAGAGATCAATTATGAAGCTGAATTCCATGATCCTGATGTCCGTAATGGCATTGTGACATGTGCAGCACTCTCAAGAGATGGTCGATACATTGCACTTGGGTTTGGTAGTGGTGTTATTGAGATTGCTGACATTGATGATCAGCATATGATCACTCAGTTCCAGAATCATCCACCCAATCCACCAGCATGGATTGAGTTTATCCATGGTGACATTGTGTTGCTACCGAGGATTTTGATGGGAACATCACTATCTATGGCTATGGGTGCTCCCTGTGAAACTTGGCATCTCCCTGTAGGCACCTATCCTGTTGTAACTGCAGTCTCAGATAGTGGATTCTTCATTGTACGAGTTCTACGGGATCCAGGAAAGCCTTGGTACAACAACATGGCATGTATAGACATTTTGGGTGACCCACACATTCAGCCACTTGCCTCTCCTCCTTCTGACTCTTCCATTCCATCCTCCCAATCCAATTCCGAGTCCTTTCCTGAGCGTCACACAGTTGGATTTTCTCCAGAGGCACAATACATTGCTGCCTTTGATGCGCACAGTGCTTTTACCTGGTCAACGGAATCAGGTGATTTTATTGCATGTTATGATGTACGGGGAGATAAATCTTGGATTATAAATCCTGGCATGGCCCTACTTGCCCATATCACATCCCTCATCCAGTATCTACTCAACCCACTCTTCCATTGGCAGGTGACACAGTCCATGTGCATCATTCCTGGGTGGATGCAGGGCCTGACTTGGACAAGTCTTGGATCAAGCATCCATTTTTCCATCACTTGCCAAAAAATGAATGGGGCTATTCATTTGCTGCAGGAAGGACCCTGCTAGTCAATCTTTCTGGGTCGGGAGTATGGTTCAATGGAGACTCACAACTTGATGTCCCAAGAGGTATTACCCATTTTATGTTAA
Source organism: Cantharellus anzutake (assembly GCF_015039405.1). Taxonomy (NCBI): domain Eukaryota; kingdom Fungi; phylum Basidiomycota; class Agaricomycetes; order Cantharellales; family Hydnaceae; genus Cantharellus; species Cantharellus anzutake. The sequence continues at coordinate 221,921 of NW_024067080.1, read as the reverse complement.
GGCAAACAGCACCAACAACATAGATGCCTGGTATGGTGATCGACTGATCAATAATATCAACTATTTCTACTGCCTCAGTCCAGCAAGGATGGTACTCGATTTCTGCTCCAGGGCAAGATGAAGGCCCCCATTGTTGTCGATATTGGCAAAGCTGCTTGGTATCTGAGTGCTACACTTGATTATGATTTCACAGTGCCTAGCAACTATTCTCCTTGCAGCACATCATCAGACATCTCTTCTCCCAGTGACAAATTATCTGATGATTCTTTCTTCTGAAACATATGATGATTGACTGCTTTAGTGTTTTTGCTTTTGTATGGGATTGTGCATTGTCTGTTTCTGTCAGGGGATGATATGTAAGTGTCTGCCTCTTCCCACTATCAATATCTTGTAAGTCAGCTAGTAGTATGTTGCCACATATTCCCTATCATATCATATATCATTACTCTGTTGCTGTCACTGCTGCCCCTATTCTGGCTTTCCCTTTGTATCCTATGTTCACTGAAGGGTAGAACCTCAGTGTTATCAATGACTAGGTTTTTGGGACTCTTCTAAGTGTTAGAAGGCAGCAGATTTGGATGGTCCCAGAAGTGGAATGCGAGACTTAATGCATGAGGACCTTGGCCTCAGTGACTTAGAGGGGAGTGCTGTGCCACTACTGTTTGTCTAAGGGGGTCCTTAATTTCAGGGCTAACGAGGTTAGTCTTGAGGGGGGAATCCTGTCAGGGCACACCCACTGACCCAACCCAGTTCCACTTCACCCAGTGCCCCTTTCCCCTCCTCCCTCTATTCCTTCTTCTTCCCATCCTGTCTCCTTCCTATTCTCTCCTCTTTCTATTTTCTTTTCTTTCTATTCCTATTTACACAGATGACCTTTCCTCATATCAATGTACTATTGAGCCATCCACAATGTGCACATGACACACCCAGTGCATGCACTTGCAGCAGATACCCTTGGGATCCCCTGCAGGGACACTGAAAGGGATCTTACTTGTTTTGGGGATGGTACATTCCATTCCCCTGTTTGCCTCAGGCCTCAGTTGGTCCGTCTAAGTATACACTTTGATGGGCTGTATATTAACAGGGTAGAAGCAAAGGCTGACCCACCTTTTACAGCTACCCTGAGGGTTTATATACATTCTTTTGCATTCTCAGCACAAATAAATAGAGAAGCTTCCATGATGCTAAATTAGCGTCACAACATAATTATCAGACAACACAACATCAATTGATGTTGTGGGCAGAATATAGATATGGGCTGGGGCCTCACAGGGATACTGTCATATCCATCTATGGCCATTGTCCTCCACTACCTCCGATCCTTCCGGACTACCTCTGCTCCTTCTTCACTAACCTTGGAGCCCTGTATTCCGCAATCACCTCCGACTCCCTTGATGGTCACCACCCCCTCTTTTCAATATATTACCTATGCCTCCCTAAGTATGGAGCCCTGAAGGCCTCCAGACAGCTCCGATGTCTGCTGGTGCACTCCCACCCCCACTGGGCAATTCACTTGCTTGCCCTGCAAGTCTACCTTTGGGCCTATCCCTCCTTTCCATTTCTGGGTTATAGCCTGCCACTCTGCTAACCCTGTAACCCGACTTGTCAGTAATATTCAGTCAACTAATGCTTAACTCCATTAGCTCCGCTCTGCTCGGTCCCGCCATTCACAGGCCCACCCTCGCTGTAACTATATATACTTAACTTGTAGATAGGTTACACCCTAGTGATAAAATCGACTAGAGTTAATCTCCGTTCTCACTGCCAGTAAGTAAATTAGGGCATGGACATGTTACTAGGCACAGCACTCCTGGTCTGAGTCACTGAGGCCAAAGCCCTCTGCCATGGAGACATCTCCTTTGTCTCACATCTGGTCTCTAACAGTGGCCACACTGCTGGGTGGGTGTGGGAATTTGGTCTGTGGGGACTGGGAATGTGTCTGAAAAAATAGGGAAAAATCATGGAAGGGTAGGAATAGTATATGAGGACGTGTGTGATGTGTTTCGTGAAGTGGGGATGTGCAGGGATGGGGAAATCACGATATTCGGCTTGTTTGTGCAGTACCAGCTGTGCCCACCTACACCGTTCCTGCTGCATGAGCCCAACTTCATTCCTATCCTCCTTGAGGACTCCCTGCTCACCCCCCCACTTGCCCCTGGGCTCCCCTGCACTTGGCTGACTCCCCACAGCCACACCAACCTTCCCACCCTGAGTCCGCTTCCAGCACTGTGCCCAGCATGACTCCTCCTACTCTGCCCACTTGCCCTCACCAGGCTGCTACCATTCCTGTGCCTGACTCCAGCCCAACTCCGAGTCCGGCACTGCTACAATTGCCATCACCACTATCGCAGCCCTACACTCCTTCACTTATTTATCTGTTATTGTTTGTTTTGACCCTCGTCATTGCCAGCCACTCTTTGTTCCCATTTGCTTCCGGACCCTTCGGCCTTCAGCCTGGTCCGCTTCTATTCATTTCCTCTTCCTATATATATCCTGTATGATACTTTATTGTACTTCAGCTCTAATATCAACTTGATCATGACTCCCCAGGTTCTGACCCTAACAAGGCAACCCCAGTGAGTGTGAAATGAGGGCCAGGAGACAGCTAGGGGGCACAGCACTCCTTTAGAGTCACTGAGGCCAAATGCCCTACCCTCAGGCCTTGTTCACGGCATCATGGCTTATAGCAGCCTGCAATGGCAACCCTCGGTGCTGGCCCCAGACCCATATCTAACAATAGTGTGGGAAAGTGGAAAGAGCAATTTAGCCTTTCCTCCCACAACTGTTGCAAATATAACTTAATTTTGTTGACAGCCTGAGGAACTAGGCTAACCAGGGTTGGCACCTACACTAACCCCTTACATTCCTTCTCTGCAGCCCCATATTTGTCATATCAATTGTCTTGTTGTGTCAGGGTAATAGCCCCAAACCCCGAGCCACATGTAATTAAGATACATATAGTCATGTGGGTAAGCGGTAACCTCCGGGTAACTGCTTACACACTACCATAAAATACACACCATTGTATCACTTATGGCTCTGTGTGCTGAGCTACCCACTGGGACCTCACACTTTTTTTAAGTGTATGAGGTTACAACACAACCCACAAAAACTTATCTTAACAATCTGACTCAGTAGCGCCAATGACGCCTAAACATGCCCATGAGGGCAAGGTCACGTCTGCAGTGACGTTAAAAAGAAATGAGTGGTTCATTAAGAAACCGCAATCTCCCATCATGGGAGATTCAAATCAACAGCCATCATCAGATGATGACGAGGATCAACACGATCCAGGAAAAGCAACCACCTCAGGGTTGGCCCCTGAAGGTTTTAGAAACTTATGTGGAGTAAGTGTGGGGCCCAATACCCCTAGGACTCCACGACATACCGATCTAACCCCAGCTGGGGAAGATCCTTCACCTCCTCAGGAGGTGATCAACTTGTGCGATAAACATGTAAGTGCCAAATGATCAGCCCAAAAAGCTGATTGGATAGAGTTGCAGGAAACTCCAGGGCCCAACTATCCCCTGGAGTCCTCCCCCATGTCCCCAAGTCAAGCCCCAAAGGCAGACAAAGGGAAACAAAGGGAAGAGCCTCTGCGTTGGCTATCCGAAAAACTACTGGACTTGTTCCAGGTTCCGTCCAAATGGAGGACGGAAAGTGAAGACCAACTTCTCCTCAGGCTGGGAGCCCAAGAAGGCACGAAAAAATGCCCTGAGAGCAGGATCTCCCAGAGTGCGGAAGCTCCAAAAGAACTTCCGCTGTTTACACTACCCATGCCATGCCAGACAAGGCAAGGTCGCCAACCTCAGAGGAGGTCTCCGAAATAATGAAGAGGAGGCGAACCAAAATGAGGGAGTTTGCTGAGGAAGCCTTACAGAAAAGTAAGGAAAAACCAGTGAACAGACCCCTCTATGAAAGGGAAGCACCCTCTGCAACAGCCTCACCTAAACAAAGCGAGTGTGGAGTGGTCACTCCAAGAACCCCTTCTGGAACCCCCAGAAGCGGCAATGTCAACTGGGGAGAGTCACTGCTCACCCAACCAAACTTCCTCCTGGAAAACCAGGAATTGCACATTGTTAGGTATGGGTCAGCAAACGGGGACAACCAGCGGGGACAAGGCTCTGGGGTTGGGCTTCGGCCTCAGCGACTCCAAGAGAGTGCTGTGCCCACCTACTGTCTCAGTGCCCACATTTCGAAGTGGCTTGGGCTGCCTTGTTAGGGGGGACAAACCATGTCGATATTCAGACTAAAGTTATGATGATGTAATATACAAGTATATATAGTAAGGAAACTGAATGGGTCAGGTGACAAATAAAACAAAAAGGGGCCGGCATCCGGGTCAGAGTGCATGGTCGTGACACACATAATAAATGCAACTCTAGAAAGAATGGCCAATGCAATTGACGCGTTGACTGAAAAAATCAGCGAGCAGATGGACTTGCTGAAGGAGATAAACTTCTCACAAAATAGTGAGGAAACAAAAAAATACCCCTAGGCCACGGGCCAGGACAAAAACAGAACTCGTGAAAAATTCACGAAAAGAACCACCAGTGAAAGCACACTGGAGTATCATCAGCGACTCGACAGAGACACTAAGGAGATCCTTCTCCCAAGGATAGGAGAAGACAATGCTGAAAGAAGGCATTGTTCAGAAATTAGGAGGAGAATCGGCATGCACCAAAGGTTTGGCCAAACATCCACCTTTGACGAACCTCTCGAACAGAGAGGTAACTCAACCACACTCTCTCAAAACAATGAGAGAATCCAAATACAACTTTAGGCGAATTCACCTGAAACCAAAGAAATGCTGTGAGGAAGATTCCCCCCAGCGAAAACCCCCCCAAAGGAGAGATCTCCATTGGATAGCGACCCTGCAAAGGCAGGGGAGCAAGAGGAGTACCTAGAGAAATGGTACGAAAAGGCCATAAGAATGGCCGAAGTGAGAATACTCACTCCCTACCAGCTCTAAAAAATGGGCCAGCTTTTCCTGACAGGAAATGGTCAGGAGAGAACGGCATGGAATTGTTCTGGCAGTGGTTCACAGAACTACTGGGATTCCTTGCCTCATGAGGATGCAAAGGTCTCCAATTCGACGAAGTCCATCTGGACAGCTTGATTCGTGGATTAGGGGGACCCGCATTTGACCTTGGAATAAGACTCCAAGATGAAACTCTCCTCAGAGGAGACAAGGGCATGTTCCTTGAAGTTCTCAACATATTGATGAGAACCTTCATTAAAGCCTCTGCCGTGTTGAACATGACAAAGAAGTACTGCAATGTTAAATATGAAGTGGAAAAAGGCCTAAAACAGTTCTACTTAGAATTGTCTAAAGCAGCGTCCCAGATGGTGACAGGTTCCTAAACTACATTCCCCTCGAATGGAAGAGGGAAATGATCGCTCATGACAGAATCAGAGTGGACTTCTCCTCAAATGAGGAGATGTTAAAAGCAATATCTTGTGTAGACGAGATAATTGACAGGCTGAAGATGTCTTCAGCCTACAAATCAGGATATTATACCCAAACAACTACCACGGCAACCACGAGCCGCGGTAGAGCCCTCCCATCAGGGAAGAAGGCTGAAGAGCCAAAATCCAGATGTGTCAGGGGACAAACCCGGGTCCCCATGACCCCTCTCTCTATAACCCAGAGCCTGACCTGTAACAGCCCACCTCAGGGCACAATGGTACTGTGGGTAAGAAAGTGTATAGATAAATAGAAAGTAGGCTACACTTGCCTACTGTGGGTAAGAAAGTGAGAAGAAGGTTAACTTCTCACTTTCCCACAGTGGCCCCAATATGGCGAAAACTTCCGGGGATACCCGGAAGTCACATGAAGGTAGGAACCGGGCCCGGAGCATGCGGCGTGCGGAGCGTGCAGGGGGGAGGCGCACATGCGGGTCCAGGTCCGGGTCCGGGCTAGTCAGGGTGTGTGCCCTGACAAGATGGAAAGATGATACATCCTCGAAAAACTCGAGGAAAACTGACCAAAAGTCAGTTCCAATTTGCAGCAAATGCAGCAAAATAGGGCAAACGAAAGATTGCCCAAGACACAATGCAACAAGCGATGAAAAACCAAGGCTCATAGCTGCCATGGAGATCACGAATGCATCAGAAGAAGAGTCAGAAGACTCATCAGACAAAAAAACCAGAGAACAACTCTGGTAACTCTGGAGCATCAAGTTTCAAAGTAGAGGACCCATATGAAGGACCTCAATACTCACCCAACTCAGAGGGTGAGGAAGTCAATGTTGGGACCATAAGAATGGGCCCAATGTCAGTCATTGATTATGACAACATAAATTGTAAAATCAAACTGGCTGTAGCGTGCCAGTTAGAAAACATGGCAGATGAGAAAGTCGCCGAAGCCTTGGTGGAAGCACCAAGAAAAGACCCCTTGGGGAAATACACCAAAGTACCCAAGGAAAACAAGGGAAAAGGGAAGAAGGACCAAAAGTCCATCGAAACCCAGCTGTCAGGGCACACCTGCCTGACCCGCCTCCACCCAGGCCCACCTCACCCGGTACCCCTTCTCTCACCCTGCACCCTTCCTTCATATCCCTTCCCCCTCTATCCCTCTTCCACTTCTATTTCTATTTCTATTTCTATTTCTATTTCACACAGATGACCTTTCCCTTATATCTATGTATTATTGACCTGCCCGCAATGTGCACACGACATGCCTAGCCCCGGATGACCCTGGATGGCTCTAGGGCGCAACCTAGTGCGCACGCATGCAGCATATGCCCTCAGGATCCCCCACGGGGACACCTGGGTGACTGCGGCTGTATGCGGGGTGACATGGCGGACCTCATGTGACCCAAGCCGCATGTATATAAACATGCCTGGGGTGGGAACCGAAGAAGTAACCTTCTTCTCAACATTCCCACTTCAGGTAAGTAGCATAGTTTCCCTTCTTAATAATAACTCAACATTCCCACTTCAGTCTAAGTGGCCAGGGACCACTGTCCCACATCGGGCCTGCCAGTACACACACCCAATCTACCCCCCATGAGGTCCTTAGCACCGGACGCTATGCCCAGACCGCCTTGACCCCAGATGTGTCCCTGACACCAGACCCCCCTGTTTGATGCGAAATTCTGCATCTCAAAAGATGCAGGAAAATACCCCGCAAACAGACCGCTCTCAACAAAGAGAACGCTGACAGCTCATATAAAAATAGCAGGTGTAAAAGCCTATGCGCTATTTGACAGTGGAGCCGAAACAGATGCTATATCGCCGGACTTCATCCATGCGGTCCATATCCCAATTCTCCAATTGGAGAAACCCAGTTGTCCTCCAAATGGGGATGAAAAGAACAAGATCACAGATCCTGTTTGGAACAAACGTGGACATTGAAATCAATGGCCACATAGAAAAACACTACTTTGATGTAATTAACATCGATAGATATGATGCCATATTCAGCACCCCCTGGTTAAACAAAAACCAGGTAAGCTTAGACTTCCAGTCCCACAAAGTGAGAACGGTGAACAAGGGCAACATAGATACCCTTGGAGTCAGCGAAGACCATGTAACGAGATCACACAGATGGAAAACTTGAGCAAGAGCTCGAGAACAACCAAAAAAGAAGCCCCCCTGACAGGGAGGCGGGATTGAAACACACCTCAGGGTAATTGAAAGAAAGTACCCTGAAGGTTGGCCCAAAACTTCCAGACATACCACATCTGGAAGGTCTCTCCATGAACAACCCTGAGTTCAAAATACTCAGGGAGTGGTGGAAAGAGAAATTTGAAACTGTAATGGCACCAGCACCATTAGAAATGCCTCCTTTGAGGGAGGTGAACCATCAAATCCTGTTAAAGGATCCGAACAAAAAATTTTGGGAAAACACCCTGAGATGTCGTGCAGCACTGCAGGAAGCACTAGTGACCAAAATAGATCACTATGTAAAAGCAGGATGGTGGTATCCCACAAACAGCGAGCAAGCATGCCCACTACTGTGTATCCGCAAAGCAGATGGATCTTTGCACACGGTAATAGATGCGAGGAATCATAACTCAAACACGATCCTTGACGTCACACCAATGCCAGACATGCGACTGATCCAAGAATCAGTCTCCAGAGCAACATACTGATCCAAGATCAATATGTCGGATGTGTATGAACAAATACGTGTGGATCCAGACGACGTCCATAGGATGACATTCTCTACGCCCCATGGGATGTACAACTCGAACATGATGCAGCAAGGAGACTGCAACGCTCCCTGTACTTTCCAGCACATGTGGACCTGGGAACTACGAGGAGAAGTAGGCAGATGCCTACACATCTGGTTCGACAATATATTCACCAGCACAAGCTCGGTGGAGAACCACAATAAAGCACTATTGTGGTTGTTCACTCGCCTCAAGGGGCAGGGTTCTACATAAGCCGGAAAAATTCCAGCCATTTGCTCCAATCCTAGACGTTCTAGGAAGCTGTGTGGACAAACAAGGCATCCATGCCCAAGTGGATAAAATGGAAAGGATCCACAACTGGCGAGAGCCAGTAGACCACACAGGAGTCCTAAGATTCCTGGGAATGGTAGAATATCTATCGATATTCATGCCAAACATCAGTGGCTACACAGGGCCACTGCAAACAATCTGCTCAAACAAGCAGACATTCAGGTGGACACCACTCCACCAGAAATGCTTTGATGAGATCAAACATCTAGCATGCAGGGCCCCGATCCTGAAGCCTGTCCAGTGGAATCCACCAGAAAGCCTCTCAGAAGAAGAGAGGAGCAAACTCCACGTCTGGGTCATAACAGATGCATGCCCAGCGGGCATGGGTGCACTAATTGGACAAGGCAAAAAGTGGCAGACTTGCCACCCGGCCACATTCATGTCCAAAAAGTTCACCAACACACAAGATAGGTACTTCGCCTATGAGCTCGAGGCACTGGGTGTCCTCGAAGCACTCATGAGGTGGCAAGATGATCTCATGGGAGACTGTGAATTCACAGTAATCATGGACCACAAAGCTTTGGAATATTTCAAAGCGAAAAACCACAACTCAGGTAGACGCCTGAGATGGCAAGCCTTCTTTGCAAGCTTTAATTGCGAAATAAAATACATGGAAGGCCACAAGAACAAAGTGGCAGATGCACTTTCATGGTACTATGACTCGTCAACTGACAAGGATCTGCATTTCGACGACTACATGTCGGCAGACATCCATCTGGACGATACTATCCCCAACAGAATCGAGGAATATGAAGAACTGCTGCTAAGCAGTACCCTGAGTAAAAACTCAGAGAAAAAGAGACTTGCAGCAATACGTGCAAGAAATACCCTCTAGGGGGGAGCAATAACCTAGACAAAACTCTAGGGGGGAGTGCCCAAAACCTGGAAGAAATCATAATTCCAGAAGAGAACCTTTGAAAACAATTTGAAGGAAAAGACCTCATTGAGGCAATAAAATCTGGATACTCGCAAAGCCAGATCCACTGGGAAATCCTAGAGAACCCGGGGAATTTCAAAAACTTCTCCATAAAAGATGGACTGATAACCCAACTTGGAGGAGGAACAACCCAAATAGTAGTCCCGAAAGGGAATTATGAAAGGAAGTCCATTCAAGGAATAATGCTCGAAAACATCCATGAAACACTTGGACACTTAGGATCCAAGAAAACAGTGGAAACCCTCCGTCGATACTTCTGGTGGAAGTCAATGAGGAAGGGCACCCACAAGTTCTGCAGGTCTTGTGGAACTTGTCAAACAACAAAGAAAAGCACCAGGAGAAATCCCGGACTGCTTCACCCACTCCCGACCCTGGAAACACCGTGGTCATCAGTAGCCATGGACTTCACAGGTCCATTCCCAACAAGCTTGGGATATGATTACCTCTGGGTAATCATCTGCAGGTTGATGTCCAACGTCCACCTAATTCCAATAAAAACAACAACAAACGCATTAGAACTAGCATTTGTATTCCTTCATGAAGTTGTAAGACTTCATGGTCTACCACACTCGATCATATCAGATCGAGACTCGAAATTCATGTCAAAACTTTGGTGCGAACTACACTGAATACTCGGTGTGCAGTTGAAATTCACAACTGCATTCCACCCACAAGGTGATGGCCAAGCAGAAAGAATGATACAAAAAGCAGTACAAATACTACGCATGATGGTCAGACCAGATCAACGCGACTGGGCAGCGAAGCTGTCAATCGCGGAATTCGTGATCAATGCGAGCTTGAACACATCAACAGGATTTGCCCTGTTCAAATTAATCTATGGCCACATGCCAAAGATGTGCCTAACAGCACCACCCTCGGACTACCTGGGAGTAAATGACTTTGCCCAAAAGGTGAAGGAAAACCTCATGGCAGCACACAATGCAATAATACACAATCGCACTGCTCAAACAATCCAGGTGAATAAGAAAAGACGCCTGGACCCGCCTTTGAGAAAAGGCGAGCTTGCATACTTATCCACAGATAAGCTGAACCTACCCAAAGGGAGGGCAGGTAAACTAAAGCCCCTATACATAGGGCCTTATGAAATTCTGGAAACATTTCCAGAGACATCAAACTACATCCTCAAGTTGCCACCACAACTTGAACAACGAGGAATCCACCCAAGATTCCATGTATCCCAGCTCGCGCCTCACGAGCCGAATGACCAAGAAACCTTCCCAAATAGGGAAGTAAACATATTTTACAATTTCGGGGAAGACCCCAATCGCGAAGTAGTAGTTCACAAAATCTTAAACCATGTGTGGGTTCACAATGAACTCTGGTTTAAGGTTAAATGGGAGCTAGGGGACACCACATGGGAACCCCTAAGAAATTGCAATGACCTCGTCCACCTGGACAAGTACCTCACATTACAAAATGTAAGGGAACCAGAAAACCTCCCTATCAAAGAAGACAGGGAACTCTCGGCATCACTACACCCCCAAAAATGGAGGTGGAAGAAGTAAAGCTGAGGGACGATTGCCCACAGCCAAGAGCATGGGAAAGTTCTGGGTGAGCAACTTGCCCGGACAGCCACACCATGTGCTAGAGATCACATGGGCCAGGCGAGTAACTTGCCTAGACCACATGAACAATCCAACAGTAAAATGGAAGCTTCCCTCACGCCCACTGTTGTCCATTGCCTTGGTGACAGCTATGCATACACGGACCACTGAATAGGTGTCGTTAATTTGTTTTGACGTAAATGTGATCCCTCCATGGTGCGAGTCCGTGGTTACCCAGGTGCATCTCTCTACGCTTTCCTCCCTTCGACCTCACCAAAATATGGTGCCGGGGGTACCTTAATATGCGTGAGTAACCATGCATCCGCATGGGGCTCACGTACATACCCGATCACAGAGAAAGACCCCGCCTTCCTGGTCAGCTTGACGTCTGTTCCTAAGTATATCGAGAGGATTTACAGCAATGGCATCCAGTAATCGTTATCATTTACGAAAAAACATGATTTGAAATCTTTCATTTGCAACCCAAACTTGTCGAGACAGAACAATTTTGGAAATCACATCCTTTCTCTTGGTTTCGGTCATACACTAACATTAGTCTCGTCTCTAGGGCTCGAAAATTGCCCCAGGACACCTTGCCAATTTTGAGACTTATCGCCCAATATGTTGTCAAGATCCCAATGGAGGAGTCTTGAATCGAGACACGTCCAGTTACGTCAGAAGACAAAGACACTGTAACCTGGCATGTACAAAAGATCAGGAACAATATTGCGAAAATTAATCCAGTTGAGCAGGTTTGCCCATTGTTCTGGGTTTTCACATCATTAGCTACCCAGGTTGTGTTCATGCCTTACCAGAGTGCCTGATGTGGTCTGGGGAAGCATGTCATGGATATTCACTCAGTTGTATCATCAGCTAAAGATGTCCCCCGGTTCGCGCTTTTGTTTCCTCTGTTCCACTGACCCCTGGAGCGAAACAAAACCGCCATTTCGAAGTGTTATGTTGATCCTTTCTTACTCAGGTTCTGATCCCTTCTGTCAATTTCGATGTCTATGTTGGTTCTTCCACTACCTGTCATGGGAGATCATCATGCCACCCGCATTCTGTACATGTTCCATGCTTATCTTATCACTGGTAATCCAGCAGAAGATATGCAACCACCAGCAAGTGATACGAAGGACATACTTAATTTCACTGACACTACCGGTGGTCGATCTGTCACTTCAGCTGGGCTACCTCTAATAACCGTAGAGAATGTGGAGAACGTGACGAGTGATGATGTACAATAATATAATTCTTATTGAAACCTCTATTGCACTACTTCCTCAAGGAGATTTAGCCCTTTCAGTATCCACTGTTTTGGCTACCTATCTGTAAAATGTTCGGACTAAGGACACTCGGGTACCTGCTCATTCAGATGACACAGGTGCTAGGGACGTATGGGAAACTGGGGCCTGGGAGCCGTGTATGAACAACATGGCACAAAGTCAACAAGCAAAGCAGTTATGAGTGCTTTGAGTGGATGCCTAACTTCAATATGCAGGACGAGAATCGGTCTCGTTCAATTGTCGAAAAAAAGACACAACTCTTTATTGGAGTCCGGGATATATTGTGGAGGGACCATCAGCATCAACCCAGACTCAGACCCAGTCATTCCAAACGTTCTGACAAGATAAACAAGCATAAACAGAACGGCTTGGGTACAAGCCTGGGCATCATAGACAAGGTTTGTTTTTGTTTGTTTTTACTTGATTAGTTTCGCTCATCGGTGCTTCAATTCAAAGGGTGCTTCAAACCCGTCCCGGGCGAAAGCAATGAATTTGTCGGAGTGATCCTGCACACTGCCTTTCAGGACAATTTCCCTTGACATATAGCCACACCCATTGGCATGCCGCTATATACATCAGGAAACCCCTGAGGCCGATTGAAGTGGTTGAGATCATTTCAACCTCACATGATTTACAATCACTTCAACTGGGTCCCCTGATTGTAATCACAGCAATTACGGGGGTGATTGAGCTGATTCAGTGATTGTACGGTTGGTTGTATCGGCGCGCTATCACATTCTCTCCCACATTGAAGTTTATCAATAAAGTTTATTATATTTGAACATTATGTTGCGTACATACTTGGGAAAAGAACCCAGATACAAGTTATTACAGTAGTACCCAAACACAATGTAATGCAAAATGAAACACAAAATAAAGAGAAGAGGAAAGTGGGTGAAAATACAATGTAATCAAAGAAAGCAGACGCGCACCTCCACCACTGAACCCTTTGGCACCAAACCCGGCATAAAGGTAGAGCTAGTTGTCTTCTATCGAACAAACCTAAGATTGTCAGAAACGGATGAGTGGTTGCTGAGTACATGTGGTAAGAAGTTGGGGATAGTGTTGCATGTGAGAAGTTTGGTTGGAGGTTGGAAATGACATGGAAAGAAACATACAAAAATCATGGGATGGGAGGGGGATGTATCAGAGGGTATTGGGGAAGGGTCAGGCAATCGCGGAATGGTGGTGGCTCATGTAAACAAGCACAAGAGGGTGATTAGGCAGTCAGTTTAGCAACAAACACAGTGAACCGCCATACTTATGACTCGACATACAACAATATTTGGGTGGCAAACCCACCCTCATTCTTTCTTTTTCAAGTAAGAAACATCTGGGGTGGAGTAAAAAACATCATGTTGTGAATGCAACTGGAAAAAAAAAGAAAAAAGAGACATGCATCATCATGTTTGTTCATGCAGTTCCCACAGCTGGGTATTGTGAGTTGTTGATTTGGTGTTGCATGTGAAGAGAGAGTGGAGTGGAGTAGTGGAGTGCGTGAGTTGGAGCAAAGAAAAAACTTCTAAGTTGCAAACCCATTCATTTGAAACTGTACAGCACCTGGATGCAAATGACGGACTCACACACATGGACATATCCATGTGTGGTGATTGAGATGATTGAGAGTAGTCGATTGGGCAGATTGGGCAGATTGAGTGATTGAATTGCTCTCAACCACTTCAATCGGCCTCGGGGGTTTCCTGATGTACCATCCCACCTCTAAGCCCAAACGGCTAAGTGCCCATATGTGTCATTGCACACTCAATCTTTTGGGGGATTGGGTGTAGCCTTCAGGCAACAGCTGCCCACTTAGTTTCTGGGCTTAGTGATAGGCAGGGACAATGTTTATCCCTCTCTGAATGTTATGCCAACACAGCAGCTTTAAGAAGAGGAGGCAGTGACTGACTCAGTAAACCCCTTTTTCCATGTTTTCCCACGTCCCCGCACAGCCCTAGGTCCCCAACCCATATAAGAACCATATGTCAGCCAGCAAAACATCACTAGTTGTGCTGGACAGCGATCAGTTAGGCCTCCATGTCGTACTACATGACGTATCTTCCTTACCAGTACTATACATACCATCAGCCTCCTCAATATGTCGCAACCCAATACCTGCCTCATTGGGCTGATCCGCCACTCCCCCAATATGTTTACTATCCGACACCCCCGCATGCCTACCTAACAAGCACTGGCCCCGCCTATCCTCCACTCCAGCGAGCTTTATCATACATGCCAGGGGTTCCAAAGCAGCAAGGATCACGATCGCTGGAACATCCCTGGTTGTCGAGATCCAAAACGTCCATCATACCACCCAATACTCCCAGGCAGAAGATAAAGCGAGAGAGACCACGATCATCATGGCTCCGCCGCTTGGGATTCTCATAGGCCGTACTGATCCCTTCCTGTGCCAAATGTTGGCGTACGCGAGGATGTACGATCCACGATTGCTTTCTTTTGGGTGATGAAACTAGGGCCACAGATCACTGCCATCGACGAGCTTTGCAGGACAACTGGAGCTGCAGCACCTTGAAGTTAGCCCCTCAGAAGAGTACGATGTTGGTCATCAAACCCGCCCACCTCTCTGCCCACACTTCTTCATTCTTATTTTACGTGCTGTCTTTACGGGCTCCGCGGCGTTTCTCTGCCACGTCTGTATGATTTATATTTAACGATCGCGAGCAATGCTGTATATATATATATATGCTATAAAATGTATAACTTATCCATGCGATTTGATCACCCTTTCTTTCGATCTCACCAGCTTGGTATTGGTGCTATGGAGTTGGTCCGACAACCACTGGTGTTTTTTTTTTTGGGCTATCTGTCAGGGACTCGTCCGGGGTCGAGGGGGTCCGGGTATAACGTCCGGGACCGAGAGCCTGGCGGGGGGCGGATCGGGCATGCGTACTGACAGGCCCGATGTGGGACAGCGGTCCCTGGCCACTTAGACTGAAGTGGAAAGTTGTTATTATTATTAAAGGAGAAATATTGTACTACTTACCTGAAGTGGAAAGTTGAGAAGAAGGCTACTTCTTCGGTTCCCACTTCAGGTTCGTTTATATACATGCGGCTTGGATCACATGACGGGTGCCACGTCACCCTCGCACACAGCCGTAACCACCCGGGTGTCTCCGTGGGAGATCCCAAGGGTATCCGGTGCAGGCACGCGTGCTGGGCACAGCGGGAAGTCGCCTGAGGTGCCCGGGCCGGGTACATGGTGGGCGCGCTGCAGATGGGTCAGTTGTACATTGATACAGAGAAAGTCGTCCGTGTAGAATAAAGAGAGAATAAAGGAGAAGTAAGATAAGGAGAAACTGAGGAGGGGAGGATGAGGGGGAAGAAGGGAAAGGGGGAGGAGGTAAGGAGGGGTGGACCGGCGGGGTACCGGGTCAGGTTGGGCCGGGTGGAGCCGGGTCAGGCGGGTGTGCCCTGACATCACCCCCCCCTTAAGCCGCTTCGCCTCGAAGCGGCCAGGTGGTTCTCCCTTTCTCTCCCTGGGGCTTGGGGGTGCGTCCTGTGAAATTCTTCGATTCGGTCGGGGGCATGGGTTAGGTGGTCCCGCTGGAGCCATTGGTTTTCAGAGTTCGGCCAGCCAGTGAACTTTACCAGATACCAGAGTTTCCGGCGTAGCCACTTAGAGTTCAGTATCTTCTCGACCTCATACTCTTCCTCTCCTTCTACCAGTTCCGGGCCTGGGCGTGGGTCAGCGGGTCTTTCTGCGATACCGTCCGGGAGGTGTGGCCTGACGTTCGTCACGGACACAACTGGGTGGATTCCCTTCTGTCGGGCGGTGAGCTGGAGCTTAACGGCGGCCGGGGAGATGACTTGGGTGATCTTAAAGGGGCCAAGCCACTTGTGGTCCAGTTTCTTAGTCGGACGGTCGGTCGTGTAGTTGTAGGCATTGAGCCAGACTTGGTCGCCCTCTCGATACTTAGGGGCCGGGTCACGGTCCCGGTCGTAGTATCGTGCCATCTCGTCCACTGCGTGCTCTAGGGCTGCCTTTGCCTCCTCTTGCATTTTCATCATCCTTGACGAGAATGCATCGGCGGCTTCCACCTCGGATGTGCACGTGGGTTCTGTCCCCATCCTGGGGTGTTGGCCGGTGTCGAGTTCAAAGGGGGTTCGGTGAGTGGAGGAGTGAACGCGGTTGTTGTAGGAGAATTCTGCTAGCGGGAGCCAGTCCGCCCAGTCGTCTTGGCGGTGGTTGACGAACACCCGGAGGTAGGCCTCGATCTCTTGGTTGACCCGCTCCGTCTGTCCATCCGTCTGGGGGTGGTAGGGCGTTGAAGGGGTCAGCTTGACACCTAGGAGGTCTGCCAGCTCCTTCGAGAAGCGGGAGACAAAGGCGCTCCCTCTATCGCTGAGGATCTCTTCCGGGAGCCCATGGTGTCTCCAGACATGCTCCAAGAAGAGTCGTGCGATACCCTCCGAGTCCACAGTCGTCACGGTGGGGACCGCGTGGATGCGTTTGGACAGCCGGTCTACTACGACCAAGATGGCATTATATCCTCTGGACTCTGGGAGCTCCCCTATCATGTCCACTGAGATGACCTGCCAACGATGGGTGGGGATCTTATTCGGGGTAAGTTTCCCAACCTTTCGTGAGGGGAAGGGTTTGACGCGATTGCAGGTGTCGCATCCGCGTACATATCGTCCGACATACTCAGCCATCCGGGGCCACCAGTAGTCACGGGAGACGAGTTCCAGGGTTTTCCATCGCCCTGGGTGCCCCGTCGCCCGTGAGTCGTGGTGTAGCCGTACCAGATCATGGCGGAGCTGGGGATCTTTTGGGACATACACCCTTCCCCGGTACAGGATCAGGTCACCCTGCTTCTCCCATTCGTCCGACCTTAACGTCCCTTCACCCAGTTCTCGCATGGCCTTCACTACCTTCTCATCATGGTCCCTTGCCTCACGTATCCTTCCCAGAATACCTGCCTCTTCACCTTCTACCGAAACTGCCTCTGTCGCGCGGGCTTCAAACCAGGCGGGTTGGAGAAGAGTTAGCCCCTCGTTGTCGTCTCTCCCCTTCGGGTGGTCAGCACGACGGGAGAGTGCGTCCGGCTTCCCCATGAGCTTCCCAGGACGGTGGACGAGGGTGAAGTGGAAGCGGGAGAGGAAGAGGGTCCATCTGGCTTGGCGTCGATTCAGCCTTTGGGCCGTCCGGAAATAGCTCAGGTTGCGGTGATCGGTGTAGATCTCGACCCTCTCTTCAACGCCTTCTAGGAAGTGCCGCCACTCTTCAAGGGCTCGGACGATCGCCAGCATTTCCTTGTCGTACACTTCGTAGTTGCGTTCTACATCCGTGAAGCTTTTGGACATGAACGCTACCGGGTGAAACTCCCCATCCGACTGGAGCTGGGAGAGGACTGCACCGGTTGCGAAGTTCGAAGCGTCGCATTCGAGCTTGAAGCGGCCGGAGTCTGAAGGGAAGGAGAGGACGGGTGCAGTAGTGACGGCTTCTTTAAGGGCTAGGAAGGCACCGTCCTCATCCGGGCCCCAATTCCAGGCTTGGGTTTTCCGGGTCAGCTTGTGGAGGGGGCGTGCTTTCTCTGAGAAGTCCTTGATGAACCGGCGATAGAAGTTCACGAACCCTAGGAAGGACTGCACCTCCTTCACTTTGGTTGGGACCGGCCAGTCAAGAACTCCACGGACTTTCACAGGATCCATCGCCACGTTGCCCTCCGAGATGACGAGGCCCAAGTACTCAATCCGTGTCCGCTCAAATTTACATTTTTCGGGCTTCAGGAAGAGCTTCCTCCTTCGCAGCGTCTCCAGGACCTCCCGTACTACCCTCCGGTGTTCCTCTAGGGTCGCGGTGAAGATGAGGATGTCGTCCATGTAGCAAATGACGACTTCCCGGTCGATGAAATCCCGAAGGATGTCGTTCATCATGGTCTGGAAGGTCGCGGGGGAGTTGCACAGGCCGAAAAACATCACCATGGGTTCAAATAACCCCCGGTTGGTCGCGAACGCTGCCTTCCACTTGTCCCCATCTTTGATCCGGACGTTGTTGAACCCCCAACGTAGGTCCAGGGCCGAAAAGTACTTGGCGTTGCGAAGGCGGGCGAGAACGTCTGAGATGAGGGGGAGCGGGTACGAGTTCTTGACCGTGATTTCGTTCAGTTTCCGATAGTCTTGGACTAAGCGCAACGACCCGTCCTTCTTCTTGACGAAGAAGACTGGCGCCCCCATCGGGGATTTGGACGGGCGTATACGCCCGTTCTGCAGGTTTTCCCGTAAGAACTCGTCCAGTTCTTTCTGCTCGGGTCGCGAGAGAGGGAAGGTCTTTCCTCTGGGTAGCTTCGCGTCTGGCACCAGGTCTATGGCGTGGTCCCAGGGCTTCCGGGGGGGTAGCTGGTCAAAGGCTTCCTTAGAGAACACGTCCCGGAAGTCCTGGTAGTGCTCTGGTACCAACATCTCGAAGGGCACGGGCTCTGCCCCCGGGTCGTGGGCCTCCTGGGCCATCCACTGGGATGGTGTCGTGGTTGCTCTCAGGTCATGTCCCCACCCTGGGGGGAGGATCGCAGCATAGATCCCGTCCCCAGGCTCTACCGTGAGGTCTTGGTCGTCTCCCACTCGCGACCCCCTGCAGGAGGATGGGCAGCGGGACATGACGACCTTCTGTCGTGCCCAGTCCACCTCTGGGTTGTGATGCAGCAACCACGAGTGCCCTATGATGAGGGATTGGCGTCCCAGGTTTGCAACTGCAAAGCGGGCCCGTTCTGTATGTCGTCCAAACGTCAGGAGGGCTTCTAGTTCTTCCGTTATGGCCCCATTCTCGTTCGGGGTGCCATCGACATTGCGGACGGGTATGGGCTGTGGGAGCGGGGTGGTCTCGAGCCTGTGCTTCCGGACGAACTCAGGGCTCACGAAGTTCCCGGTGGCCCCTGAATCCAGGAGGGCTGACACTGATACGGGGGCGAGAGAGGTCAGGGCGGTCAACGTCACCGTGAGGTTGAGTGACCTGGGGGATTGTTTGGAAAGGACGTAAATGGCGGGTGGAGACACCGCTACTTCGGGTGTTAGCTCTGGGCGTCTCTCACTTCTGTGGGTAGAGGATGCGCTTTTCCTCTTTTTCTTTGCGATAACTCGATGGAATTTCTGCAGTGGCTTTGACTCGCGCACGTTGCGGTATTTACACGGGTTATCTTCTACAGGCGGCCGGGGCGCATCCCTCACCGGTCGCCTTCCTGAAAATCCTCTTCCTGGGGGTCTGGCCCCGTCTCTCCCTCTTCTGCCTCTGGTCCCTCACCCAATTGCCTCTTCAGCCCTTCCATCAACGCTCGTAGGTCCTCTGGATGCAGGCGTCGGACTCGGTGGACCTTAGGGTGCGGGCACTCTCGTGCGACATGGCCTGGGGCGTTGCAATTGTAGCACAGCCCCTTCCGTCTTTGGTCAGTCCTCGATCGGTCGAGGTCCATTGGCTGTGGACCTGTTCCTGGCGTGGGACGGGTTGTGGGCGTTGGGGGTGCGGGTGCGGGCGTAGGTCGCGAGGTGGTGGGTGTGGGCCGCGCGTAGGGGGGGTGGTGGCTAGAGGGGGTCTGGTTGGTGGGAGTGGGGGTCTAGGTGGGGGTGCTCGTGGCTGGGTGGCCTGGAAACGTCGCCACTGGTTGTCGAGGAGGGTGGCCTCGCGTTTCCATTCAGCCCAGGTGGTGGGCATGGGGCGGAGACGGTAAATGCTCTCGCGGAGCCGGGCGTTGATCGCTTGCTCAAAGCGGTCGACCAGCCCTACGTCACCCAGTCTTGAGGCAGGCCCTAATATCTCGAACTCCTGGATGACCTTGTCCACGGAGTCGCTCCCCTGTCGGATGGCCGCCAGCTTCTGCCGGGCGGTTGCTTCCCGATTTGGGTCCTGGAACATGTCGTCGAGTTCCGTGTTGAACTCGTCCATGGTGAGTGCCGGGGACCCTGCCGTCAACAGCGAGATCGTGCGTTGCGTTGCCCATGCTCCTGCCGGCCCTCCCTTCATGTAGGACAACACGAAGAGAATCTGGGAGAGGGCGGTGGGGAACTCGGACGCGCGGACGTGGAAGTAGATTCCACATTCGGCTTTGAAACGGTCCAGGTCCTCACTGGCTCCCGAGAAGGGCGTGGGGGGGCGACCTTAGGTGGCTTGGGTCTGGGGCAGGTGTGGGAGCGGGTGCGGGGATAGGCGCGGGTGCAGGCGCAGGAGCAGGTGGGGGGTGGTTAAGGACTTGGTTTTCCACAATAGCCTGCAGTTCCTGGAACCGGGCTAGGAGGTCATCGTACTGTTCTTCCGTCACCATGGCAGGGGAGGCAGGGGAGGCGGGGGAGATGAAGTTGAAGCCTTCTTCTGCTGTCAGGGACTCGTCCGGGGTCGAGGGGGTCCGGGTATAACGTCCGGGACCGAGAGCCTGGCGGGGGGCGGATCGGGCGTGCGTACTGACAGGCCCGATGTGGGACAGCGGTCCCTGGCCACTTAGACTGAAGTGGAAAGTTGTTATTATTATTAAAGGAGAAATATTGTACTACTTACCTGAAGTGGAAAGTTGAGAAGAAGGCTACTTCTTCGGTTCCCACTTCAGGTTCGTTTATATACATGCGGCTTGGATCACATGACGGGTGCCACGTCACCCTCGCACACAGCCGTAACCACCCGGGTGTCTCCGTGGGAGATCCCGAGGGTATCCGGTGCAGGCGCGCGTGCTGGGCACAGCGGGAAGTCGCCCGAGGTGCCCGGGCCGGGTACATGGTGGGCGCGCTGCAGATGGGTCAGTTGTACATTGATACAGAGAAAGTCGTCCGTGTAGAATAAAGAGAGAATAAAGGAGAAGTAAGATAAGGAGAAACTGAGGAGGGGAGGATGAGGGGGAAGAAGGGAAAGGGGGAGGAGGTAAGGAGGGGTGGACCGGCGGGGTACCGGGTCAGGTTGGGCCGGGTGGAGCCGGGTCAGGCGGGTGTGCCCTGACACTATCGGCCGTTTCAATTCATTAGATTGCAATTCGCGCAAGTGGTGCATAGAGACAAAAAAGAAAACATTTCATTGAGGAGAGCACAAAGATTCGCAGGCACAAGAAACTTTGGGTCCAATCGGTTCCGGCCAGGAGATAGTGGAGACGGCCCAAAATGGGCTAGCAGGAAATGCGATTGCAGAAAAACAACGGCAGCATACAACAGTCAAGGGCGAGCCGTAATAAGGTTACATGTCATGAATATCTTGCAAGGGTCATGGGAATTCCCATGAAATAGAACAATACCCAGCCAGCACCAAAACCCAGTGGGAAAGCTCCAGTGGGAAAGCTTTGCATGGGCATTAACGAACGTCGGGAATAGGATCAAAAACTGAACAATGGACAGGAAAGGAAGTTCGCACATCTGATTCGACTTTAAATTGGACATTGGGATTCAGAAAAGGAGATGAAAAAACTTCAGGCAAAGGAGGGTGGTGGTAATTCGGAAAACTGGAATGGAAACAGCAGACAAGGAGAGTTGATATATGAAGCCTAATTTAATAACCGCAATGGTTATTATTAATCACGTGCCAACGAAACGGCACTAGTTGTTGCACACCTGTTGAGGCAATTAAGCAGCACATCAAAACATGTTAAGCAGGAGAAGCATGGGGTCGAGTTGGAAACAGGGATCAGGACTGTATGGGAGGTCATCAGTTATTCTGAAATATGGTGAGGAATAGGGTAAAATTGCTTACTGTAGTTAGAACAAAACGAGGCCAGTATAGGGTGAGGAAATTTCAACGAAAAACTTGGGATAGTGGTGGAAAGGTGGATGTTCCGACAAAGGCAGGATCGTCTGTGGTAACAGAACACGATTATTGTAGACGTTATAATTGGTCGTATACATGTATTGAGTTAACGCTCACATTCGGGGAATTCGGCACAAGGAAATTGTCAATAGGGGGGTTCACAAAGGCACAACTATGCACAACTCGGAGTCCCTCAACTCAAACGCAACTGAACAAAACTACAACAAAACAGCCAGTTGTGTCAAGTTGTGAGTTGAGACTCACATGGTGTCAGGGCACACACCCTGACTAGCCCGGACCCGGACCCGCGTCCGGACCCGCTTCCACCCACCGCACTTCCCGCACACGCGCACGCTCCGCGCGCCACATGCTCCGGGCCCGGTCCCTATCCCTTCATGTGACTTCCGGGTATCCCCGGAAGTTTTGCTGATATTGTGGCCACTGTGGGAAGATGAGAAGTTAGCTTCCTTCTCATCTTCTTACCCACAGTAGGCAAGTGTATATACTTGCCTCTTTATCTATTCATCTTCTTACCCACAGTAGGTTGTGCCCTGGATAGGGCTGGTTAGACCACAGGGCTGTGGACCATAGGGGAGGGTCATGGGGACCCAGGAGTCATCCCCTGACATGCACTCCTTGCTGGCACTATGTAGTTCTAATAGAGGCCATTATCTATTGGAATATCAATGTCCATGTGTACTAATATTTTCTTTATTGATGCAATATCAATTGAGGATATTGTATATACCTTTTGTCTTGATGTCTTCTTCATTGCCGGTTATAGCAGGTGTTAGAACAGGCGGATACAGACAACTCCGGAGTGGAATCAGAGACTTAGTGTGGAGGGACCTTGGCCTCAGTGACTCAAGCGGAGCGCTGTGCCATTGCTGTTTGTCCATTTGGTCCTTAATGCGAGCAGGAAGTCTCTAGGGGGCATTTCAGGTCGATTTCAGACTGAGCCCAAAACAAGTATATACAAGCGCCGATATATATAATGGAGGGGGCAAAGCACAAGGAAACAAAGGGGATCCGAATCGGAATGAAGACGTCCCAACGGGAACAAAGGGTAGACAGAAGCGGAGCGGTACCGAAGGTCACAAGGCAGGACCTGTGATACGTCTGAAAGGAGGTAGGGAGGGCAAGGCCCAGAGGGGCAGGAGGATGAGGAGAAGTGGGGATGATGACTAACTGGCTAGAATGGGAAGAAGCAGCAGTCCAAATAGGGATGAGGGGAAAACATGAGAGATACATTACAAGTGGCGAAAGTGCTGAAGGCAATCTGTGAAGCTCAGAGGTTGCGGAGCTTACGGAGGTTACAGAGGTGGGGTTGAAAGTCCGGGGAATATTGGCAATGGTGTTTACGTAGTATGAGGTCACCAATGCAATGGACTAAGACCGAGGTGGAGTCAAAGTCCGAGGTAGGGACTATGACGGAGGCTTGGAGCAAAGGTACGAGCGGTGCCCGAGTACGAAGTATGGGACAGTGGTGGAAGGTCGTAACTTGGCAGGAGGTTGGCGGAAGAGTACCAGAGGGAGGAGAGAGGAGAAGGTAAGAGGGAAGGAGTGGTGGAAAGGAGAGTTGTCTGGTCCGAAGGTGAGTATCGGAGCGGACGGGGAAAGCGTAGGGGGGTGATGGAAGGGTGGCAGTGTTGTGAAGGAGGAGTGGAGTAGGGGAGGAGTAGTAGTAGGAGGGTGGTGAGAGGGGCGGTGTTCGGTCCGAGGTGAGTATTGGAGTGGACGGAGATAGGGGAGGAGAGGGAAGGAGGAGTAGAGGTGGCATGGGGGTAGAAGGAGGTGTGTTGCCAGGACCGAAGGTGAGTATCGGAACGGGCAGCGGTAGGGTATGACTCCAGAGGTGGAGAAGGAGGAGGTCCGGAAGTCGGGTTGGGATCAGGTATGCACGGATATGACAGGGGGCGATTCTCATCACCGTGAAGATGCATCTATGTACTAAGCCTAAATACTTATTGCATGGTTGGTTTTAGCAGTTGAAATTATTACTGAAACTTTAAGGCTTGAACTTGGGCAACCATGGGAATTGCAAGGTGCCTCGATCCAAAAGGATGATGCCTGGCATTCCTGTGAGAATTATAGAAAACCATAGGGATGAGGCTGCAATGGGGCCGGGGTCAGACCAGATGAGAGTAGACCACTAAATAGCATTGTCGGCACAAACATATGTAAATACATGTTTTGAGGTTGATCTCCAACAAGAATCTAGCACATTGTAAGTGCTAGGATATTTACAAAGGTTTTAGTCATCGACTAAGATGGCGAAGACAAGAAAGCTCACCTCAATTCTGAACAAGCAAACTGAGGGAGAGAGATAAGGGTGAAAAAGTCAAGGCCTTTAAGCCTTCTACAATGTGGCTGGAAAAGGGTGACCAAGAAAGGAATGACGGACAATCATGTAGATTGTGTGTCCATTTGCAAGGTATGTGGGACGTTGACCTTTCTCCCAATGATTCCTTCGGTCATCTTTTTGGCTTCGATATTGTATTTCAAAGCACTAACAATACTCTTCTATCATCTCTCCCAGGACCTGCCCACCTTGTTGAAATCTCTTTTTTCTTGGTATGCTGTGGACCATCCATTGAGTCCATTGGACCATATTTCTTGCACATGGACATTTCCTTGAAGGATTGCCTGATGCTTCATCAGGAAACCCCCGAGGCTGATTGAGGTGATTGAGATCATTTCAATGTCACACAATTTACAATCACCACAACCAGGTCCCCTGATTACAATTACACCAATCACATGGGTGATTGAGCTGATTGTACTGATTGTACTAATTGTCACATTTCGCTTCTACACATTGAAGTTCATCGATGAAATTATTATATTTGAAAATTATGTTATGTACATACAGGCATGCAAGTAACTAATACCAAAACACAATGGTGCAAAACAATAGGAGGAAAGCAAAATACAATGTAATTAAACAAAGGAAACGCACGCCTCAACCGCTGGACCGTTTGGCACCAAACTCAATGGGAAGATGGAGCTGGATCTCCTCTATCAAACAAGCCTAGGTCCATCGGGAACAGACATGTGGTTGTTGAGTATGCACAGTAAGAAGTTGGGGTTAGTGAAATACAATATAATTAAAGAAAGCAGATGCCCACCTCAACCACTGGATCATTTGGCACCAAACTCGGTGGGAGGATGGAGCCAAACCTCTATATCAAACGAGCGTAAGTTCATTTGAAACGGAGGTGTGGTTGTTGAGTACAAGCTGTAAGAAATTGAGGTTAGTGAAATACAATATAATTAAAGGAAGCAGACATGCACCTCAATCGCTGGACCGTTTGGTACCAATCTCTGTAGAAAGATAGAGCTAGATTTCATCTATCGGATGAGTTTAGAATCGTCGGAAATGGATGCGTGGTTGTTGAGTACATGCAGTAAGAAGTTGGGGATAGTGTCATGGTGTGAGAAGTTAAGTTGGGGTTGGATGGAATGACTTGAAAAAAAAAGAATATGGGAAGGGAGCATGTTGGGGAAGGGTTGGGTGACTGTGGAAGGGTGTTGGCCCATGAGCACAAGTAAGGAACATTGGAGTGGAGTAAAAAATATCGTGTTGCATAGTAAAGAGACATGGGTGTAGATAGCATGAGGTGGAGTGAAAAAAAAAGTTACAAGTTGCAAACCAATTCATTTGAAAACTGTGCAGCAAACGGGCACTCAGTAGGAGCTTAGGCCCTACAGCAATCATGGGTGGCGTGGTTGTAACTTACTTTTTTCCTTTATTCTTCTTTGCTTTGACATCCTGCTTTGAATTGGGCCTGACTACTCTTTGGCCTGGTGCACTATGCACTGGTGCCCTATCTCTTTTCTATAAAACTTTCACCTTTTTGCATTATCATCCCCCTCAGTTCACTTTAATGTGAAGCTGAGGTGAGATCGATACTTCAACTAGTTATTATGATTCTTACTAATAACTAATGTACAATAGTTATTTTGCGATTAGGTATTGTATCATTTTCAGTTCACTTTAACATGAAGCTGAGTTATTTCGCGATTAGGATACTTATTCTAAGAGGTTATGAGCTCTGCCAACTCTGCCAACGATCTGGTTAAGTCCAATCTTAACATCAAAAAGCTTGATAATGAAGGACGCAATTATCGTACGTGGGCGACCCATTGTCACATGGTACTCGACTCCCTTGATCTTTGGGATATTGTTGATCCCAATGTGACGACCTCTACTTGCCCCACCCCTGCTGATCCTACTAAGCCTGATGCCACAGTAATCAAATGGGATAGAAAGGATCGAAAGGCCTTATCCCAAATCGGTCTTGCTGTTGAAGATATGCTGCTTGCTATCGTCAAAGAAAAGGACTCAGCAAAGGATGCTTGGAAAGCGCTGGCTGAACGATATGTCGGTGCTGGTGCTCATGATGCTTCCCTTCTCATGTCTCGACTTCACAAATTCCAACTTGATGACTCTAAGCCTATGGAACCACAGATCAATCAAATGCACGAGATGCGTACTCAAATGGCAACTCTTGGTGATACAATCACTGATGCAGAATTTGCCATGATTATTTCTGAAGCGCTTCCATCAGCCTATGACACCCTGAAAACCATAACTGTTGCAACCGTCACTGATGTCTCCAAACTTGCTGTTGACACACTTGTTGCTCAGGTTCTCGGGGAAGAAAAAAGGAAGGGCAGTCAAAAATCAGCTACTGCGCTGGTTGCGAAGTCAGAGAAACTTTCAGACAAGACTCCGAATGAGAAGAACAGCAAGAAATCAAAAAAGGGCAAGAACCGCCCCCGGTGCACTAACCCGAAGTGTAACAAAATCGGACATACTCTTGAGCAGTGTTGGGCCAAAGGAGGAGGTTCTGAAGGACAACGCCCAGTGAAGTCTGACAGTGGCCAAAGTCCTGTGCTGAAAAATTCTGGATGGAAGAAGGAAGCCAAAGTCGAGGTTCTTGTGGCTCAAGAAGAGGCCTTGCTGGTTAACAGTGACATCACCACTCAACAGTGTGAGTGGGTGATTGATTCTGGCACTTCTTCTCATATCTGCCCAAATAAACAATGGTTCTCTTCCTACACTCCTCTTGATCCACCCCGACCAATTTACCTTGATGACGGATGAACCCTTTACGCTGTTGGACAAGGTCATATCGAAATTGCCATTCACTATGGTCTAGAAGATATTAATGCTGTCATCGAAGATGTTCTTCATTGTCCCAAAATAGGGACCAACCTCCTTTCCATCGCACACCTTACTAGGCTTGGCTCCAAGGTCAAATTCATCAGGAACGAATGCCAAACCTTCAATTCTATTAATGATCTCATTGGCATTGCCTGTTCATACAATGGCCTATATCACTTGTCCTGCACTATCTGGGAGCCGGAACAAGCCTATGTGATGAAGTACATTGGAGAAAGAGAAGGAAATGTCCAATCTGTAAATCTCATGCGATCAACTACCACAACAGCTCCTGTTGATGTATGGCATGCCCGCCTTGGACACATCTCAGTGGAATCAATCCTGAAAATGGTTCGAAGTGGAATGGCCAAGGGAATGGATATAACGGGAGAAAGGAAGGACAAGAGTGTATACTGTGAGGAGTGCGAGATGTCTGTGCATACTTGATCACCTATCCCAACAGAGATGCTTAATCGATCAAAGGAAGTCCTGGGACAAGTCTTCTCCGATGTCTGCAATGTCCAAACTGTGATGAGACAAGGATACCGTTACTTCATCACCTTTGTGGACAACTTCTCCCAATACCTCACCGTCTATCCTATCAAAAGGAAGAGTGAAGCCCTTGAACAGTTCAAAGAATTCCTGTCTCAGTCAGAATGGCAACTAGGCAAAAGACTTAAAGTCCTATGCACCGATGGTGGAGGAGAGTATTTCTCCACTGAGTTTGTCGAATATTTGAAGGCAGAAGGAATTGTTCATGAGAAAACCAATCCTGACACGCTGCAGGAGAATGGAGTCATGGAACGCGTTAATAGGACCTTGGTGACCATGACAATTGCCATGCTGGAAAGTATCAAGACAGTCATTGGATGAACTGCCTGGCCGTTTGCTCTTCGACATGCAGCCCTCATCAAAAATGTCATACCACACTCCGCTCTCCCAGATGGCATCTCCCCATATGAGCTATGGACAGGAAGCAAGCCATCAGTAACCACTATATGCACCTTTGGCTGTAAGGCCACTCTCTCTATCCCTGGTAAACAACGGGATAAACTTGATCCCCACTCGATCACTGGAATCCATCTCAGACTTGCTGACAACAAAAAGGCATTCATCATCTATGACCCTGAAACTCGCAAGATACACAAATCCTGAAATGTGCATTTCTTTGAAGGTTCCTCTGATTCTGAGTGAGTGATGATTGAAGTCCCAACAATGGACACGACATCACATGTTGTTCAAAGGGATGATGACGAAGATGGAAAGAGAATTGATGAAGTGGAAGAAGGGGAAGTAGAAGAGGATGAAGGGCAAGGTGGTGAGACAATGGAAGTAGGGTTGGAAGAACCGAAGGATGAAGAGCTTGGGGAACTATGATGATCCAAACGTGAGCAATGATCACAAGTGCAAGATGACGATGATGATCGATACTTCAAAACTTCCTATAATCGTTCTATTCAATCCCAAGATGAGGTCGAGCAAGTGGGTGCATGTTACGTCTACATGGCCCAGAGTGAACATCCGCGTACTTACAATGAAGCAATGAGCCGATTTGACTCCGATTCCTGGCTTGAAGCCTGCCAGGACGAACTTCTGTCTCTCAGGGAAACCCGGACTTATGTGCCGGTTAGTACAGAGAAGATAGAGGCAAAGAACATTGTTGGATGTCGATGGGTGTTCACAATCAAAAGAGGCATGGATGGCTTGGTGGAACGATATAAGGCAAGAATTGTTGCAAAAGGATTCAGTCAGGTTGTAAGGGATGGGTGGTAGAGTGGTGATGCACACAAAGTGCACTTTCTTTATTCTTCATATACAATGTAAACAACTGTATTTACATTTGTATGGCTCGGGCTCGGGTAAAGGGTTCTTTACTCTTTACCCTCACCCCTGTCAAATCTAAGCTTGATACAGCCTATGATCTTGACAGCCAGAGGACTGAGGAGTCACTTTCCTGAGATCCAGGAAGTGAGTTCCACAAGCCAACTCTCGAATTTCTCGAGATTGTTTTCCCCAGACCATAAGGTTGTGGGGAATGGGACAGAGTTCTTTTTAAGTAACTCTGTTTTAACATCGGGTGGTAGGGGAGTCAAGATCTGCATCTTAACTAAGTTCTCAATACAACAAACTAACTCCTCCATAAACCCTTCTGGGTCACCAGGCGCTAAACTATTCAGATCCCATGAATAGGATCTTAGTGTGGATTCAACGAATCCATCGGGAGGAACAGCCAAGCTCGCCACTTGAGGGAGGGCAGAACCCATGGTCCTAGGGACTTGGGAGCTAGGCTCCCTTTCTTTCTTCACTGGTGATACAACAATAGGGTGTGTTGCCCCTCCAACTGGATCTTGGAGTGTGCGTATTGTTGGCTGGGGAGTCGAGGCATTCTGCCTTGGCGTTCTGAAGAGATTATCGGCCCATTACCTCTACTGGGCCTATCCTGGCCCAGCACTCCATAGAACCCATTGCATGGGTCTGGCATGGTAAATCAGCTGTAGGAATTAAGCCCACGTTTGATTTCCCATGCATGGGCATCTAATCCTTCTAGTTTGTGCACATAGTCGGCATTGCTGTCTATCCGCATTCCATATTCGATTGATGTTTCGCTATGGGTGCGAGGAGCAAAGATAGTCCTTTGTTTCCTTTTTATCTCGCCTTCTCTGTTAATAATGAGGGCTCATCTGGACCCATGTCTAAGGGTCCGGGACTGAGGAATGTCTTGATCAACGTCACATTCATCCATCAAACTAATAAGGATGGCAGGCTCCTCCTCATTATTAGGGAGCAACCTAGGCGACATTTGAGTTCGCCTCAGGGAGAAAGGAGGGCCTGTGGGGCCCCAGTCAACGGCTTTCCCCTTCAGATGGGAAGGGATCCTCTTGGGTGACGAGTTCATTGTGTTTCCCGGTTCAGACTCCTCATGGTGAGGGACGATCATTGTCATCCTCACACTGGGGTGTCCTGGCATAGGGACGAACTTAGTAGTTTGTATGTAGTCGTTGTCGACTACGACTATGTCGTCTTCAACCATCTGGTTCCCCTGATGGTTTGGTTCCTGTTCTTGAGCGACAACGTGCTCAAGCAAGAATGCACTAGGCACCCCAAGTTGAGGCATATTAATTGGGGGTTGGTGTTGTACCAACTCTAGGTTGGGACAAATAAGTCCTGCCTTTACCTCTTCGAGGTCCTCATTGTTCTTCACGAGACGTGCTAGAGTGATCCCTACTTGCATGTATAGGCAATCAAGCCTATCATCTGTTGTGTTGGTTCGAGCCACTAGGCTCGTTAACGTCTGCATGATTTCTTTGAGCTGGTCGCTGACCAGCTCTTGAGGTTGAGTCGATGCTCGATGACAAACAGTGTCGACAATCTCAACAGACTTGTCAAGGCCATCACTGGGTATTGGTGCCTCCTTGCCCGACCTAGTAGGATCGCGAAGGTCGGGGATTTGAGTGTCGGGAGGCCTATTCGGCTCTAGTGGCATGTCAGGAGGGTCCTTCTCAGGAAGAGAAGGTGCTTCTATACCTAGTGCATTTGAAGTGCTAGGTTGATTCGGACCTGGCATATCCAGGCCTTCTTGGGGCCCTGGAGTCGCACCAGGATCGTCTGCCTCTCCAGGATCAGGAGGGACATTTGGGGGACTGCTTCTAGCGCCCTCAGCACTATCCACTGTCTGTGCAACATTACACGCATTCGATCTCATCCTCTTTGCAGAGGGAGAACCTGGAGCTCTCTTGGGTGCCATGAGGACTCTGAAAGCTGGTTCTGATGAGCTGATTGGCACGCTTCACAACGTCGATCAAATGGAACGAGCCACATAGGCTGCATGTGCTCTTCCCCATTGTATATAAACCTTGCATGTGGGCAAGTTAAGGCTTTACAGCCTTTACTCCCCCGTTGATTATACAGCCTATTATAGCATATCTCTGATGGACTGGGAGTGTGAGGCGATACTCACAACCATCATAACATCTTACACTTTTTTACGCTCAGTGGGTTGAATATAACAACCCCTGCATTAACCAAAGCTTCCATTTGATCGACGTCATGAAGCGCACCGATCAGCTCATCAGAACCAGCTTTCAGAGTCACCCAACCCAACTCATTGGGCTAGTTTCACATGCCCAACTGACGTGCGCGTGTGTCTGACATGCACTGCTGCACTCCCAACTCACTTCTCTCTCACGATTTGCGCTCTCAAGGCACCTCTGGCTTACAATTGAGCTTCCTTAGTCGTTCTCGCATGCTTAATGCGTTTTTAACGTCAATCCATGTGCTTTTCTGGGGGACACACACAAATTCATGTGCATGCTTAGATATTTGCGCTCACACATCTCTGGTCTTTTCTCAACATGTAACTCACATGTTGATGACATTCCAGACATGTATTTGCATCGTCTAGGCCTTACCAACTACACGTAACATGACTCAGATGAACATGACTCAAAAAGCCAACGTTGTATCAGCTCGACAGTCATGATCTCCCTCAGGACGATCCTCTCTCTGGTTCTTACAAACTATTGGGACTTGCCTGGACGCGCTGGAATTGGAGAAATGACGTATTTACACGTGATGGATACAATTACCTGCGGTCTCAACCTGTGACTGTTGCAGATGATCACCCTTGCAGGTGGATCTCTGCTGACAAACTCATCATCTCGTGTCCTGGAGACGTTTTCACCACATCGACTCATGGTCAATTGTGCGGCCTCCACCATCCATCCTTTACCTGAACTGATTCGCTGATGCCAATGCATCGCCGGCTGCAGTTTATACTCACTTCTTATTTCCTGCCGGC
This sequence comes from Cantharellus anzutake, assembly GCF_015039405.1. NCBI lineage: Eukaryota > Fungi > Basidiomycota > Agaricomycetes > Cantharellales > Hydnaceae > Cantharellus > Cantharellus anzutake. The sequence continues at coordinate 189,970 of NW_024067080.1, read as the reverse complement.
CACGTCGACTCCATTCCCAGCACCAGCCACACGATTCCGCGACTCTGGCGACTTCTTCTGACTTCGGCCCCTCACCATCTTCAACTCTGACTTCAACAACCCCGATTCATCATCGTTCTCGAGGCCAGACTAAGCGCCATCCGATTCTGCATCGTTGTCAGGGCACACCTGCTTGACCCGGCCCCACCTCACCCAGTGCCCCACCATCCGCTCCTCCCAACCTCCCCCCTCTCCCCCTTTTTACTCTTCTCTTTCTTCTCTTCTCTCTCTTCTCTTCTCTTTCCTCTTTATTCTTTTCTTATCACACAGACGACTTCCTTTGTATCAATGTACCATTGACCTGGCTGCAGTGTAACGCGCCCGGACCCGGGCACACTGGATGACCTCCCACACACCGGATGCTCCTGGGACCTCTTACGGAGGTACCCGGATGGATGTGGCAGTGTGCATAGATGACGTGGCACTTCCCACATGGCCTCAACCACATGTATATAAACACAGCCTAAGTGGGAACTGAGAAGCAACCTTCTTCTCACACTTCCCACTTAGGTTGTGTTTATGTACATGCGGTTGGAGGTCACGTGGGGAGTGCCACATCATCTACGCGTACAGCCATGTCCGCCTGGGTATCTCCATAAGAGGTCTCAGGAGCATCCAGTGTGTAGGGCGTCACCCAGTGTGTCCGGGTCCGGGCGTATTGCGCAGCCTGATTAATGGTACATCGAGCAAGGAAGTCATCCGTGTAGTAGAAAAGGAAAGAAGGAAGGAAAAGGGGAAGAGAGAAGGAGAGAAGGGAGGAGGGAGGATGGGGGCAGCGGGTGAGGAAAGTGGGATCGGGTGAGGTCGGACCAGGTGGAGTGGGGTCAGGCGGGTGTGCCCTGACAGTCGGTCCCTGACAGTCGTCCAATGTCGACGTGCATGCTGCCAACTGCGACAAATCTCTGCTGTGCTGCCATCTAGAATGTCAATGTTACTTTCCCCCCTGGCTCCAATGCATCCTCTCCATTCCGCATTGTCACTCTCACTGTCGACATGCCTGTCGACATTCATTTACCATTGGCTGCATCGTGTCCGGCTATATGCTGCATGTTGCAGTTTATTCATGAGCTGACACAACTGGGGTGTTCCCCTGGTTCTTAGTACTGCTGCTGCCATGGTCCTGCATGCTCCCTGGGTGCTTAACTCATCGACTTCCTGCATCCAACCCAACCTGCATCCATCTGAGGCGACCACACTGTCAGGGACAGCTCCGAAAGCAGTGAGGTCCCAGTGTGCGGGACTTGGTGGGACGAGTAGCGGCTGTGTGTAGCAGTGGTCTCATCGTGGGGTGAGCGTCCCTGACCACTTAGTCTGAAGTGGGAATGTGAGTTATTATTAAAAGGGAAGGCTACACTACTTGCCTGAAGTGGGAATGTGAGAAGAAGGCTACTTCTTCGGTTCCCACTCCAGCTGTTATTATATACATGCGGGGTCGGTCATGTGGGGCACGCCACATCACCCTAGCACACAGCCACGGCTCTCTGGGTGCCTCCATGGGAGATCCTGAGAGGGCCCACTGTGGGTGTGGGGCGTGTGTGGCGGCGGTGGCAGCAATATAGGAACGGTGAAATACAGGAGGGGAAATGGGCATGCGTGCCCGTGATACATTGAGCAGTGGGAAAGGTGGTCCATGTGAGAAAGAAAGAAAGAAAGAAAGGAAGAAAGGGGGAAAGGAGAAAGGAAGAGGGAGAAGCGGTGCGGAGCAGGGGAGCGGAGCGAGGGTCGGGCAGGGCATGCCCTGACACACACCTGGTGTGTCACCACTGAAGTCAATGTATCCTCCTTTCCTCCAATGTATGCTGTGCACTGCATTGCCGTCTTCAACATTGACCTGATGTTCAACTCTTGTCTGTCTCCAATGCATTTGCTATGCATTGCGGTCCTGTTTTCGACATCAACACATTAATCAACACCTCCACCTCCACTCCTGCCTTCACTGGCCTCCCTTTCCTACATCTTTCCTGCCACTGTGCCCAAGAATTCCTGTGGACTTTGACTAAGTCTGCCTGTCATCGAGTCTGCGTGCACTCTCGGTCTTCAAGCACCTGTGCCAATCTTATGGTTTGGTCCATTCCCATTCCAACTGGAGTTCTTTGAGAACACCTATGGGTTGCTCTAAGGGGAGAGTGTAAGGAATGGATGATGCACGCTTGCACGCATTCCCTTTATTCATTATTCTATGATAATCTTCGGACTAAACAATGTAAAACACCTGTATGTACATATATAGCATCCGGGGTCAGGAAAAGGAGCTTTGCTCTTCTCCTCCCTCCCTGTCAAATACTAGCTCCATACAGTCTATGTTCTTGACAGCCTGAGGATTGAGGAGTCACCAAGGCCAGCACCCCAACTGGCCTTACAATATGGGGTGTATGATTGTAAGATGTTATGATGGTTGTGAGTATCGCCTCACAGTCCCAGTCCGTCAGAGATACGCTATAATAGGCTGTATAATCAATGGGGGAGTAAAGGCTGTAAAGCCTTAACTCGCCCGCATGCAAGGTTTATATGTATACAATGGGGAAGAGCACATGCAGCCTATGCAGCTTGCAGGGTCTCTGAGTATGTACAATAATGTAGCGCTGTTGCACATAGTTACAAACTGATTATAGTATACTACTAGAATGGCTGCTGCGCTGCCCTGACCTTGCTTGCAAGACCAGGTTCTGTATGTGTGTATGGTTTGCAGGCACAATTCATTCACAGGATTGAATAATAATTGGGGCAATCAGCGGAAGAATAGACATTGAATATAACTATGAGATGCAACAAGCATGTAGAGTTAGAAAGATAGCCAGATGGCCGCATAAATATAGGATCCGAAAAACAAAGAGGGTATGAGTGAACAGTGTGTTGTTCATGAATAAATATGGCCTGTCCATACAGTACAAGATTAAGGAGTGTAGGAAGAGGAGGGAGTCCGCCGTCGAAATGCCCTTGAATGTGGCATTGATACATGGCATTGATGTGTATCGGTTACCTATTTACGTTTTTGCCGCTTTGCTGGGGAAAACGAAGGCCCCACATATAATCGCTTTGTGGGAGAGCCGTTCTCCGCTCAGTAACTTGGCAGCGCCTCAGGTTCCTTCAACACAATGACTTCACCAATGTTTGCTGTGAAGGTTGCATGCTTTCCTTCATGTCCTCCAATTAGATGGCAAGACAAAGTGAATGAGATTTGAACCGTGGATCCTCGGAGAGCACTTTCATATTGAACAATGCATCAAAGCTATGGAGAGGGAAAAGGACCTTGCCTTCTCCTGACCCCCCCATCCAGATGAACCGGACTCCGAAGCAAAGTTCCGATCCATGGAGCGGTGTCTAATGAGGTCAAACCAGATACATTCCTGTAAAAAGCATCAGTGCTTGTGTCAAGATTGGACAACTGGGGAATGGAGGTGTAAGTGATGCGCACCGTTTGCACTAAGCGAGACAGACAGAGTAGAGGCGAATGGAGAATGGTACCCAAAGCAAACATACGGATTTGTCAACAACTTCAATCCCAATTTGCTGGTCTATCTTCGATGCAACCATGACATCAAATTGCTAACAAATGGAGAAGATACAAAAAACGTTTGTCGGTACATTACCAAGTATGCGACAAAAGCCCAATCAAAGTCTATCAGCATTGCTGGCTCGGAGGCACCAATATCATCTCGCTGATAATAAGTATCTTGACAATATTCGAGAGAGAAATCGACTCTTGGTTTTTCGATGTTTCATGACGGTCAATCGAAACGTTGAACAGTCAGCACCCCAACTAGTCAGTTACCTTATGGGATGGGGAGATGCATTTAAGTCACACAATTACATACCATTGTACTGGTCAACGTTTGCATGGCAGCTTCAAATTGAACACCCAGACTTGAGGAAATCATCGAGATATGATTGTTGTTTGATATCGGCTCTTGAAGTATACTTAAACTTAATTAGGATGTCAGAAAAAGACGCACCAAAAGAAGGGATGGACGATACAGAAGTCAGCGAAATGCTGCCTGACAGGAAGGATGAAGGAGAGGTAAATTCTCATTTAGTATGGCATTGGTTGATTAGTCACATTACCAATATTCCAGGATGACGACATTGATATCGAGCTGATGAGAGTAGAAGTGGCATCAAATGGGAGATTATGTGGGAGATCACAATTTGAGGATTATTCGCATCGAGGACATGAATGTCACTGCTTGAGTTCATTACCGATACATATGAGCAGAATGTTAGCCGACAAGAAACATCACCAGCGATTCAATCTGAAGTGGAAGGCACTCCAAGAATTGCCAAGAGTCGTGGTCATCCTGCAAACATCCGGAGCCCATACTTGGATTCGCATGGCAGTCATGACATAAAACTGCATATTGTTCGATCCTCTGGACATCGAACCATCGCAAATATAGTGGGTAAATGGTTTCCAAGGCAAGATGACGAGGACTGCACCGATATGCACCGTGCATCGATATTGTGTCTTCTAAAACCATGGAGAAATCTGTCAATGTTAAAGGGAGATGGTTCATGGGCATCAGCATATGAGCTGTTTGTACAACAATTGGAACCTAAGAAGGCAGCAATTATTGGAAATGCGCAGTTCTACCATGAATGCAAGGATTCGGCAATGCACACAGCTGTCTCACAAGTAGGCTCTTCAGGCCATGTGAGAGACAGTGATGAGGAGATGGAGGCAGGTGGGGAAGAAATTGGAGATAGGGAACCTATGGTGGGAGGTGACTTGACAGAGGCCAGTCTGGAAGAGTTCTTGCATGACAAAGCTTGGACTCGCAAAGTACTTCATGGCGAACATGCAGTAGAATGTGCAAGTGCAGCACAAGTGTTCAAGTCAATGTCGGACTCTTGGGACATGGAGGCAACGTTAACATCTGTTACACATGCGGACTTGGAGAAGGTTGCATGCTGGAAGGAAGCAATGAAACGTGGAGATGAAAGCACTGCAAGTGAAGGACCAGAAGTACAAAGAGATGATATAGGGAGAGTGGAGTCACTCACAGATAGGGCATACAGCTGTCGTGGAGGAGCAGATGGGGGAGTGGAACTTCTGAATAGTTCAGAAGCCTTTCGACCATCTGCTGCAGTTGACACATCCCATCTTCGGAAGGACCAACGAAGAGCATATGACATCATAACCACACATGGTCAGAATAACATCAATGGTGGAAGGGGAGAGCATCTCTTGATGTTGTTGTTAGGCAAGGGGGGAACAGGCAAATCTGTTGTGATTAGTATGGTGACATCGTTCTTCGAGGTGCAAGGAAAGGGAGACATGCTGGTGAAGGGAGCATACACTGGCATCGCAGCCTGTCACATTAGTGGACGCGCCTTGCACTCATTAATCGGTATGCCTCGGAGCAAACAACAGATGCCATCGTCCGAGCAGATTAAGATGTGAGCCAAATGGTGGAAAACATGGCGATATCTCATCATTGATGAATGTTCAATGATATCTCGCACAATTCTTGCCAAGTTGTCCACAATTCTTTCCCTAATAATGGGGGAGGTAATGGGCACACGGAAGGAGGAAGCATTCGGAGGTCTGAATGTGATCCTATGTGGAGATTTTCACCAATTCCCTCCTGTGAGAGGGGGAAAGAGAGCCCCACTATACTGGCCATCAGTTATAGGAGACAACACCGAAGAGGGTTTAGGAACAGCGCTATATAAATCGTTCGATGTGATAGTCATTTTAGAGCAAATGCGGGTGACGGATGCTAGATGGACAGACCTTCTTTGGCATTCACAGCATGGGAAGATACATGAAGATGACATACACCTGTTGAAGGGATTAGTTTTATCATCGAAGTCATGCCCACCAATGAACTTTTCAACAACACTGTCATATCCATACAATCCCGACCTCCGCTCTGGGCTCCCAGAACTCCGAACTCCGACTTCTGAAGCCCTACTCCCCTTCCGTCACCTTCTCCTTGCCGACTCCCAAGAGGTTATCCCACCTCCGGCTCCGACACCACCTTCGGTCCGACTCTGGAACATTCCAGGTCCGACCCCAACCTCGACACCTTCCAGATGAGTATGCAAAACCTATGCTCCCGACTCCGGACCTCCGCTCCGGAATCCCATCTCCATCTCCATCTCCGGAACCTCTGGTCTTAGCTCCGACCTCGGACTTTGACCCCACCTCCGCTTATACCCATTGTATTGGTTAGCTCATTCCATTTAATTACCTTTGCCAATATTCCGGAGTTTAACTTCCGAGTTCGGACTTTCTGGACTTACCTCGGACCTTGCAACTATTGCATTGTCCTATTCAATTCCGCTATTCTCCCTCATTCCTATTTGGGCTGCTGCTTTCTTTCTATTCAGTCAGCTAGCCATTCCCCACTCCCAACCTCCTTCCTTCCTCCTTGGGCCTTGGCCCTTCATTCCTCCTTTGAGAAACACCATTGAGTCAAACCCTTGACCCTCGGTGTTGTTCCTCTTTCCATCTCCCTTTGTCTCCTTTTGTCCTACCCTCGCTCCTTTTGATTCCGGACCCCTCCTTATATACAATGTACCTAGTAACTTGTAACCTCAGTCCGAAATCGACATGAATTCCCCCCAAGAGACTTTCCCTCTGCTAGATCCGAAATTAGGGACCCCTAGGACAACCAGCAATGGCACAGTGCTCCGCCTGAGTTGCTGGGGCCGAGGTCCTTCCACGCTAAGTCTCTGATTCCACTCCGGAGTTGTCCGAATCCACACGTTCTAACAAACACCCTGGATCGGTGCAAGCTTGGTTACACCTCATGTCACAGCCCCGCAAAGTCCCCGCCCCTCTACCACTTTCTGCACCCCCACCCTCGCACCGTTACTCGCACCCGTTAATCTCGCCATTGCCCATCACTTAGCGGTGCCGATAGTGGTTCCCGTTCTACGGCCCCATAGCAGCGCCTCCTTCGTTCTCCTGCCACCACTTGGGTTCCTCAGCCATTCGGCTGATACCATTTTACTCTATTCATTCGCTTAACTAACTAGCGGTTGTTATGGTCGCTGTGATCCGCTCCTTATTGACATTCCTTTATTGACAATTGATTATTCCTCTATTGATATTTGATTTATATGTATATTGACATTCTGATCCGCGTGCCTATATTGTCGGCCTATCCATTCTGCCTCCCAACTTCACCGTCCTCTGTTCCATTCTTTTCTTCTGTTCCATTACCCTGGTCCGCATCGCCCTTTTAGTTCTGTCGTACTTATCATCCCACTCCCGTCCCGCGCCGGACCGACCGGTCCCTTCTCTGTTCTCCTTTCTTATTTATACTTGTAGTTTACTGTCGATGTACCTCAGTTTGAATATCGACTAGAATTTCCCCCCCAGTACTTGCATCCTAAGTTCGCCTCTCAACTTCATCCTCGCTTGGGTCAACGTCGCCGCAAGGTCTTCCCCGCTAACGTGAAATATGGGACAGCCTAGAACGTGTGGCGCAACGCTCTGGCCAAGTCGTTGAAGCCAAAGTCCCAACCCCACGACGCCTTGCAATGGAGTAGTTCATTAGCTAAGTGACCACTCACGCCGCTGCACTCCGCTCCGCTTCCCGCGATCACCTCGAACATAGTTTCTGACACCTCATCATGGAGTGAGGGTGGAGTGGAATAAGGCTGCTTTGGTGGAACACTGTCGTCATTCGAAAGAGACGTTATTCATCTGCACAGCCGAGGATACTATCAAGAACAGACCCCTTCGTCTTTCAGAGAAGTGGGCATGTGCACTTCAGCCAGCATGCAAAGGCGATAAGTGTGATGATGGCAGCAAACTACCGGATATGATCGAAGTCGCACTCGGAGCAAAGGTGATGGTGACAACAAATGTGGACACAGACAGAAATATTGCAAATGGGGCACGTGGTACAATCATCGAGATCATGTTGCATCCAAGTGAGCCAGAGATTGCAGAGGATATAGCGAGAGTGAGGTTGAAGCAGCTGCCAGTATGTGTTCTTGTGAAGCTTGATCATGGGAGTGATAGGAGGGTTGGGGACCTGGAAAAGGGAGTCGTTCCAATTTTTGCAGAGGAGCGCACTTACCGCATCACTTTGAGAGATGGAGCAACATGGAAAGTGAAACGACGACAACTGCCAATGACAGGTGCATATGCATTCACGGATTACAGGGCTCAAGGGCAGACGATCAAGCATGTGATGATAGATCTAGCACCACCACTGACAGGAGGGTTAACACCATTTAATGCATATGTGGCATTATCGTGGAGCTCAGGAAGGGACACAATACGGCTTTTGCGTGAGTTCAACGAGAAATTATTCAGAAAGCCTGCATGTGACGTGCTTGCTGAGGAGGATGAATGGTTGGAACAGAAAAACATAGAGACACAGGCTAGGTGGGAGAAGTTTGTATCAGAATAGGGAAGATTATAGGATTAGTGGGAAGAGAATATACAGACGAAAAAAACAGTTGAGGAAGCAAAGATCGATGTGATCGAAGTCAGGGAAATGAGTACATGTGGGAGATACAAAGGAGGAACGTGACGTTGCTGTGGAAAGGCACATGTGCAAGGGAGAAGAATATAAACATGGTGGGAAAGAGAACACATTATGTAATTGTGGACTCCAAAGTGACCTTGCAAGCAAGGTAATGTTACAAGTGATAACAAGAGTTAAGGCAAAGTAAAAGAGTTAGGAGGGGGCGCATATGCAGCCTCCCATCCTTACACTCTCCTCCCTTGCAATATTAATATCGCACAGGAAGGCATGTACCAAAATGTAGAGACGGTCCAAGAGATTTCAAGAAATTCAAGAGAAACATAAAGGCGATTAGGCCTTGAGGCAACCAGTAGCAGCATTACTGTAAGTTAAAGGTGAAAGGCGGTTGGGCCTTTCAACATCGGTCATCACTGATGAAATTTAAAAAAAAAGGGGGGGTTCAAGGGAAAATGAAGCAAAGCAGTCAGGGTTTCAGGTCAAGCGGTTAGGCTCTTGGGTAAGAATTAATGCAAAGCGATCAGGCTTTTGTGACGAAAGCAGTCAGGCTTTCATTGTGAAGTAAGGTGGTAGGGAAGAAGAAATTTCTAATAATGCCACATGTAGTTAAACCCTTTGTACCGATTATTTCGTCGGTGAAGGAGAATATAAGTGGAGGCGGTCAGGCCTCTTGACAGTAAAGGAAAAGAAAAGAAAAGGAAAGTTTAATGGGGCAGCTAGGCCTTCATAATTTTGATCATTAACGATGATGAAGTCGACATTAATGTAATAAGATAAAGGTGGTTAGGCCTTTTTTTGTTTGCCCTTTCGGGCTGCGCTGCTAGGTCCGGGCATACTAGCCTGCGGATTTGTCAAAGGCCCGGCTCCATCATCCTCAACTGCTGCCATATGCTGGCACTGAGCTGCAGGGAAGCGCTTTGTTGTCAAGGTTGTAGGTGGAACAGCTTCGGTCTGTTCCACAAAACTCGACTCTCCACTCATTGATGTATCCTCGGAGTCGAGGGGAGGAACAGCACTCACCTCTGGAGGAGGTGGCAGAAACCCCTGGACGGGGCGGGATGTAGGCGGCAGTGGTGCAAATTTGCCCACTTGTAAGGTAGGGAGCATACATAAGTAACGACTCTCCGGATGCAAATATTTCAAAACTTGCATCACTTCTTATTCTCGGCGCAATGCTCTGCTGCTCAAATGAGCACCAAAAACCTGTAGGATAGACCTTCCTTAACAAGTCTTTGGATTCGCTTCTTCAATAAATATCATATTGATCAAGTAACGAGTGAATTACATTCTGGTGTCAGGAGACTACTTCTATGAGCATTATTAATCCAAGGGCGCAATAATAAAAATTGAAGTTCCGTCAAGTTTGCCACACTAAACACCATCGAAATGAATGGCGGTAACTGCCGAGAACGAAAAAGGAAATTCTCCCCGTACCCTTTTCCCTCCAAAACTCGGCGGAACGGAGTTCTAAGCATGCCTCTGGGGAAAAAACGCAAGCGCGCAAATAATTTGGGACTGTATGCACAGAAGGTCCTTTTTTCACATTTTTTATTCAACCCGAAACTCACATACTCATGCAGAAATCATGCACACATAAACAGACTAAACCATCATCACCAACTATGGACATGACTACCAGTGATGCCGATGTTCCCTCTGATACAGAGAACTTTGATTTGGCACTGGAGAGCGAGTCTGATTCCGATTTCAGTGAAATTGATGAGCATGAACCAGACACATACCCCAATATTCCGCCAATCCCTCCCCTTTGGGAGCGGCTGTCTGAATCGCAGAAAGCCCTCTCAGCACTGATCAACCAGCGGGGCGCAATCCCCGGAAACAAAGTTCACTACCCTGGAAACACAATTAATGGAATTCAGGCAGAGCGTACACAGCGGCATCATGCAGCCAAGTGGAGAGCTACCAGGGGAAAATTGCAGGAGATGAGCAACAAGACAGCAGTTGACCAAAAGAAGCGGACAATTACTGACTTTTTCCAGAGTCGCCAATCCCACATTCCTGCTGACAACCAATCCCGCTTCCCTGTTGACATTGACAACAACAACGACAACCTATCCCCCCTTCCAATTCCCTTAACTATCCTGGCTCCCAACCTGGATCACCCAGTTGCTCTAGTAGTGGGAGAGCGGCCACTACTGCTGGAGCCTCGGACACTGAGAGTCAGACAACACCGCAAATTTCAACAACGCGAACACGCACGCTTGCACCCACACCCCTATCCACACCTGAACCTGGGCCTGTGTCCCCATCCACTTATAATCCACCACCCACACTTCCCTCAGCTGGCATATCAAACCCGGTGACTCCTCCAACCAGTGGCCAATGCACAAGTGGGGAGGAACTATTCGCGCGGGTCCAGTTCCATTCGCATCCCCATGTTGCAGCACCAACCAAAGCTCAAGTGATCGAGGCGGCAGAGAAACTTGATGCACTCATAAGGCCACCTCGAGCAACAGGTGCTGGCCATAAGCATTCGAAATTCGACGATTTTACGCGGATGCGACTGGAGCAGATGCTCCAAGTATACCGGACATTCAGCTCAGCGCGCTTGGATCCGAGTGGGGAAATGGGATGGATCACAGCATCATTGTGGGTTGCAAGATCATGGGATCGTGGTTCATCATATGCTTCACGGCTGCGAAGGTGGTGTCGAGTATTTATGTGGGATTACGAAACAATTCCAGTCAATCCATATGGACGGTGGAAGGAGTCAGTTCTGACAACCGATGAGGACCTTAGGAGTGAAATCGAGGCTCACCTGCGCAGTATTGGCCCATACATCTCAGCTATGGACATAGTCCATTTCTTGAGCACTCCAGAAATGCGTGTCCGGCTCAATCGCGATAAGCCAATTTCGGTTCACACAGCACGGCGTTGGCTTCAAACAATGGGTTACCGGTGGCAACAGGAGAAGAAGGGTCAATATTCAGATGGGCATGAGCGGGAAGATGTTGTCCAGTACCGCCAGAGGGTCTTCCTCCCTGCCATGGCAGAGTATGACAATTCTATGAGGAAGTGGAATAGTCAAGGTGAACAAGAAATATCTGACAACTCACCGGAACGCCACACTGTTGTCTGGTACCACGATGAGTCAATATTCTATGCTCATGATCGCCGGAAACTGCGCTGGGTTCACAGTTCTGAGTCAGCAAAGCCACATCCAAAGGGTGAAGGTGTTTCACTTATGGTTGCTGACTTCATCTCTGCGGATTATGGTTGGCTGAGAGGTGATGGGTGTGATGCGCGTGTTACTCTGAAGCCGGGAAAGAACAAAGATGGATATTTCACTAATGATGATGTGATTCAGCAAGCATCGCAGGCCATGGAGATATTACAGGCACGCTACCCGAACGACAAACATGTTTTTGTCTTTGACAATGCTCGGACTCATTCTAAGCGTGCTGACGATGCATTATCAGCTGTCAAAATCCCAAGAAATCCCAAGCCATGGGGAGTTCCTGTTGCCTTGCGCGACGATAGTGGCTCAATCATTTATGGTCCAGATGGAAAGCCCCGCATGACTACCAAGCACATGGCTGATACAATGTTCAATGGGCAATCACAGCAACTTTATTACCCTGATGACCACCCACAGTATCCTGGGTATTTCAAAGGCATGGCCCAGATTCTTACTGAGCGGGGCTATGACACAACTCACTTGCGTGCCCAATGCGAGAAATTCAAGTGCCGAGCCAGTGCAAGCCAATGCTGCTGCCGCAATATTCTTTTTCACTCCGATGATTTCATCAACATCAAAACCCTTCTTGAAACCCATTGCGAAGCAGCTGGTTTTGATGTGCTTTTTCTCCCTAAGTTCCACTGTGAACTGAATTTTATTGAACAAGTCTGGGGATATGCAAAGCGGGTTTATCGTGAATCTTCCCCATCATCAAAGATCGGAGATGTGGAGATTAATGCCAAAAATGCGTTGGACTCGGTGTCTTTACTCTCAATCCGGAGGTATGTACTCAGTGGAATTTCAGGATTAAAATTGCTGATTATTCTCAGGTTTGCAAACCGCTCACTCCGCTATATGGACACATATCGAAAGGGTCTTGATGGGCGAGAAGCAGCATGGGCAGTGAAAAAATATCGGGGACATCGCCAAATTCCAGCCGAGGCAATGCAGGAAATGATACAGGAACTCATGATAGTAAGAAAGCAGGTTGTATATACTTCACATTAATCAGTCGAGCCACAAATGTTTGCCGCGTACAGCCACACCGGACCTTGCCGGGATAGTGATCACTTATGTATGCTCCCTACCTTAGCCTGGATAGGCCATAAGCAGTCATATTCACCGCTTTTCTCACCTTAGCCTCTTTGGATGGGTGGTGTTTCCAAAACGAGGTCAGGATGTATTTCATTCCTGCCTCTTTGATAACGCCAGGCATCTGAACCATTCATCCAGTTCAGATACAGATGGTTTATGTCCGGGCACAAACTTCATCTCATAGAATTGAGCATGTCAAGCATGCACTTCTGGTGGGGCATTATCAATGCCATTCACAGCGTGTTTGTCGATCCAGTTAAGGTCGATAAGGAATTTGAACCCATTGGGGGTGTTCAGGAATGGGAGCACGAAATGGGTCCATTGCCATTGGTGAATATCATTTTGGCCCTGCGTAACCCATAGTTGACCGCAGATAACGACTCCATCCTGGAAATCGTTAATGGAGAACGACCCTGGAATAGGGACATTTCGCCACATCCCAGTGGAAGGTTGGCAACTCTGGTCCGGCAATTGGAACCATGAGTACTCCGAGGGGATAAGGCCACAATTATCGTTGTTTGGGGTGGTGTCAGAGACCAGACTCGAGACGAAGGAATGTCTCCGTAATGGAGGGCTTTGGCCTCAGCGACTTCTGCCAAGAGCACTGTGCCTAGTGACACGTCCATGCCCTAACTTACTGACTGGCAATTAGAACCTAGGGGGGTAACTCTAGTTGATTTTACTACTGGGGCATAACCTATGTACAAGTGGGATATATATATGGTTACAGCGGAGACGGTTCCACAATTGGCGGAGCCGAACGGAGCGGAGCTAACGTGGTTGAAACATTAGCTGTCACGGCCCCGCAAAGTCCCCGCCCCTCTACCACTTTCTGCACCCCCATTCTTACGCCGTTACTCGCGCCGTTAATCTCGCCATTGCCCATCACTTAGCGGCGCCGATAGTGGTTCCCGTTCTACGGCCCCGTAGCAGCGCCTCCTTCGTTTTCCCGCCACCACTTGGGTTCCTCAACCATTCGGCCGGTATCGTTTTATTCTATTCACTCGCTTAACTAACTAGCGGTTGTTATGGTCGCCGTTGATCCGCTCCTTATGGACATTCCTTATTGACAATTGATTATTCCTTTATTGATATTTGATTTATACGTATATTGACATTCTGACCCGCGCGCCTAGATTGTCGGCTTATCCTTTCTGCCTCCCAACTTCGCCGTTCTCTGTCCCATTCATCTCTTCTGTTCCATTACCCTGGTCCTCATCGCTCTTTAGTTCTGTCGTACTTATCATCTCGTTCCCGTCCCGCGCCGGACCGACCGGTCCCTTCTCTGTTCTCCTTTCCTATTTATACTTGTAGTTTACTGTCGATGTACCTCAGTTCGAATATCGACTAGAATTCCCCCAAGTACTTTCATCTTAAGTTCGCCCCTCAGCTTCATCCCGCTTAAGTCAACGTCGCCGCAAGGTCCTTCCCGCTAACGTGAAACACGGGACAGCCTAGAACGCGTGGCGCAACGCTCTGGCAAAGTCGTTGAAGCCAAAGTCCCAACCCCCCTCGACGCCTTGCAACGGAGTAGCTCATTAGCTAAGTGACCACTTACGCCGCCGTACTCCGCCCCGCTTCCCGCGATCCCCTCGAACATAGTTTCTGACATTAGCCGACTGAATATTACCGACGAGTCGGTTCGCGGGGTTAGCGGAAAGGCAGGCGTTAACCCAGAAATGGAAAGGAGGGATAGGCCCGAAGGTGGGCTCTGCAGGGCAGGCGAGTGTATTGCCCAGCAGAGGCGGGGGTGTGCTAGCGGACGTCGGAGCTGTCCGGAAGTCTTCGGGGCTCCGTACTTAGGGAGGCGTAGGTAATAAATTGAAATGAGGGGGTGGTGACCATCGAGGGGTACTGAGAGGTTTGCGGAATACGGGGGCTCCGAGGTTGGTGAGAGAGGAGTGGAGTTAGAATGGAGGGAACGGAGGGACTGGAAGTCGATGGCCAGGGATGGATATGACAGGTGGGCCCTTGAGGTCCCGGGGGAATAGGAGCAGCGAGAGGGCCATAATGGCCATCTATTAGTTTCAAAAAAGGCACCTGCGTCCCCTTAGGGGGCACCGGTTGAGACGCACGGTTGTGTACCGATATGTTAGACGATGTCAGAGGGGCTCCTTGGGCCCTCTTTGGGGGTCCCAGTACCATGGCATCCCACATGACTGGTGCCTTAAAGGGGACTTTTCGAGGCTGGGCATCCTTACTTCCGCAGAGAGGTCATTGACCTGTTTTTCAAGGTCATCGCTCTTGTGGTGAAGGTAGTCTCTATGACAAGAGACATCTTTCAATGCATGATGTCATATCCATCCATGGCCATCGACTTCCACTACCTCCGATCTCTCCGGACTACCTCCACTCCTTCACTAACCTCAGAGCTCCCATATTCCACAATCACCTCTGCTTCCCTCAATGGTCACCACCCCCTCTTTTCAATATATTACCTATGCCTCCCTAAGTACAGAGCCCTGAAGGCTTCCAGACAGCTCCGACATCTGCTAGCACACTCCCACCTCCACTGGGCAATTCACTCACTTGCCCTGCAAGCCCACCTTCAGGCCTGTCCCTCCTTTCCGTTTCTGGGTTATCGCCTGCCATTCTGCTAACCCCATAACCCGACTTGTCAGTAATATTCAATCGGCTAATGTTTAACTCCATTAGCTCTGCTCCGCTCCGCCCCACCATTCATGGGCCTGCCCTCACTGTAACTATATATATATACTTAACTTGTACATAGGTTACACCTCAGTAATAAAATCGACTAGAGTTGATCCCCCTTAGTTCTTGTTGCCAGTAAGCAAATTAGGGCACGGACGTGTAACTTGGCACAGCGCTCCTGGCTTGAGTTGCTGAGGCCAAAGCCCTCCATCATGGAGACAATTCCTTTGTCTCGATCTGGTCTCTGACACATGATCAAGTTTCACTGCCTCAATCTTTACGTTAAAAAGTTCCTCATGAAGCGAGGTGTTTTCTTCATGTAGTTGATGGGTCGCTTCCCAGGACTGGTGTCATATCCATACAATCCCGACCTCCGCTCCGGGCTCCCGGAACTCCGAACCCGACTTCTGGAGTCTTACTTCCCTTCCGTCACCTTCTCCTTGCCGACTCCCAAGAGGTTATCCCACCTCCGGCTCGGACACCACCTTTGGTCCAACTCCGGAACATTCCGGGTCCGACCCCAACCTCAACACCTTCCAGACGAGTACGCAAAACCTAAGCTCCTGACTCCGGACCTCCACTCCGGAATCCCATTCGCGTCTCTGTCTCCGGAACCTCCGGTCTTAGCTCCGACCTCGGACTTTGACCCCACCTCCGCTTATACCCATTGTATTGGTTAGCTCATTCCATTTAATTATGTTTGCCAATATTCCGGAGTTTAACTTCCGAGTTCGGACTTTCCGGACTTACTCCGGACCTTGCAACTATTGCATTGTCCATTTCAATTCCGCTATTCTCCCTCACTCCTATTTGGGCTGCTGCTTCCTTTCTATTCAGTCAGCTGGCCATTCCCCACTCCCAACCTCCTTCCTTCCTCCTTGGGCCTTGGCCCTTCATTCCTCCTTTGGGAAACACCATTGAGTCAAACACTTGACCCTCAGTGTTGTTCCTCTTTCCATCTCCCTTTGTCTCCTTTTGTCCTACCCTTGTTCCTTTTGATTCCGGACCCCTCCTTATATACAATGTACCTAGTAACTTGTAACCTCAGTCCGAAATTGACATGAATTCCCCCAAGAGACTTTCCCTCTGCTAGATCCGAAATTAGGGACCCCTAGGACAACCAGCAATGGCACAGCGCTCCGCCTGAGTCACTGAGGCCGAGGTCCTTCCACGCTAAGTCTCCGATTCCATTCCGGAGTCGTCCGAATCCGCCCATTCTAATAACTGGGATAGCTTGCCATTGATCAGGCGAGTGCGTTTGTTAACTCCCTTAAGGAGCTGACTGAGTATTCCATCAGTCAAATATGCAGCCAAAGCTTGCATCATTTCTGGAGGCAATTGGCCTCAGGGCGCATTGGGGTTATAAACCCACATATTCTGCCCAAAATTAGGAAAAGATGGGCCCAACGCGGCCGTCATCATATCTGGGACATAGTTTTGCCCCACTTGACCCATCATTTGGGTATCTAATGGTGGGCAAGCCACTTGGGTTTGAGGTGGAATGTACTCACCATGGATAGGTGAGGGGTGGCCCGATACTGATGGTATCAGCTGTTGTTTTGTAGTCTGAGTGTTGGGAGTGCCATTAGGGTCTGACAGGTGATTGCCAGATATTGATGGCTGTTGCTCAGGGACCGCATTCGATTCAGGTAGGTCAGTGTCCATTGCACCACTAGTAACCGAGGGGCTTTGCCTGCGGTTATTTGAGCCATCCTTATCTTTGTCAAAGACACCATCCATTGATTCAGACATAGACAAGCGGGAGAACGAAATGAAATGGGGGGAAGCAGTTTCTTCCACCCCTCAGCAATATATATGGAAGAAGGAGGCAAAATTTTTCACCATGGGAACAACCCTGCCTCCGCAGAGGCAATGTCCCAATTTGGCAGTTAGTGCCAAAGGCGGCCTTCGTAAGGTCGCAGGACCAGTCCTATATGGGTGGCTCATTTAGGACGCTTGGAACAGGGAGTTTTAAGGGTCCCTTGTGTAATGGGAGTAGGAAATTGGCTTTCCTTACTCAAGCTTTTGACTGCTTCTACTCCATGTATTATTAGGTAGTTATCCAATGCAACTAATTCCTCACAATTGGATAAGGGTTCCCAAGTAAGATCTCCAAGACCCCACTTGACACAGAACCACAGACCACCATCTGTGTCCCATGTGTGGTCCAATATTTCTTGGACCAAATATTCCCGCTCTGGATCCTCGCCGAAGTCATAGAAGACTTGGGCCGCACATCCCAGGAATAGCAAGGAATTGTTTGGCTCGTGGGGAGCCAGATGAGAGACATGAAACTTGGGGTGGATTCCCCAGCTAATTAACTCATTTGGGAGTTTTAAGGTGTAATTAGAAGATTCCTCAAAAGCTTCGAGGATCTCATATGGCCCAACATAATTAGGGAGGAGTTTCTTGGCTCGTCCCTTGGGTAGGTTGAGGTCCTTGGTCGATAAATAGGCGAGGTCACCGATTCTCAGTCTAGGCGGATCAGGTCACCTATGCCGATTGGCCTTGTTAGAACTTGTGGATTCGGACAACTCCGGAGTGGAATCGGAGACTTAGCGTGGAAGGACCTTGGCCTCAGCGACTCAGGCGGAGCGCTGTGCCATTGCTGTTTGTCCATTTGGTCCTTAATTTCACAGTAGGTGAGCAGGAAGTCTCTAGGGGGCATTTCAGGTCGATTTCGGACTGAGGTTACAAGTTACTAGGTACATTGTATATAAGGAGGGGTCCGGAATCAAAAGGAACAAGGGTAGGACAAAAGGAGACAAAGGGAGATGGAAAGAGGAACAACACCGAGGGTCAAGTGTTTGACTCAATGGTGTTTCCCAAAGGAGGAATGAAGGGCCAAGGCCCAAGGAGGAAGGAAGGAGGATGGGAGTCGGGAATGGCTAGCTGACTGAATAGAAGGAAGCAGCAGCCCAAATAGGAATGAGGGAGAATAGCGGAATTGAAATGGACAATGCAATAGTTGCAAGGTCCGAGGCAAGTCCGGAAAGTCCGAACTCGGAAGTTAAACTCCGGAATATTGGCAAACATAATTAAATGGAATGAGCTAACCAATACAATGGGTATAAGCGGAGGTGGGGTCAAAGTCCAAGGTCGGAGCTAAGACCGGAGGTTCCGGAGACGGAGATGCGAATGGGATTCCGGAGCAGAGGTCCGGAGTCAGGAGCTTAGGTTTTGCATACTCATCTGGAAGGTGTTGAGGTTGGGGTCGGACCCGGAATGTTCCGGAGTTGGACCAAAGGTGGTGTCCGAGCCGGAGGTGGGATAACCTCTTGGGAGTCGGCAAGGGGAAGGTGACGGAAGGGAAGTAGGGCTCTGGAAGTCGGAGTTCAGAGTTCCAGGAGCCCGGAGCGGAGGTCAGGATTGTATGGATATGACAGGCCTGGACCAGTTGTTCAACATGGCTTTTTATGATCACATCATGAGCGCCTTGGAGGTTATCCAACGCCTGTTGTGTGAAGGCACCTACCCCAGGAAGGTCTGTGGGTGGAACCTCTACAACCATATGGGGCATAGTCCCGTATATCAACTTGAAGGGAGCATATCCTGTCGATTTATTGACGCTTGAGTTTATTGCAAACTCGGCAAGGGGTACTTTAAGTACCCAGTCATGCTGGTCAGGATGAACAGCTGCACAAATGACTTGGACGACATTCTGTACCATCCGCTCAGCCTGTCCATCGCCCTCCAGATGGAAAGCGGTTGTTAATTTCAGACAGACCCCCAGTAGCCTATGTAGTTCCATCCGAAATTTAGATGTGAATTTAGTGTCGCAATCTGACACTATTGACTTTGGGAGTCCGTGGAGGCATACCATGCCTTTAAGAAATTCATATGCGAGTTCCAACGCATTTATGGTCATCTTGACAGGTATCAAGTGTACCTGTGAAGTGAGACGACAGATAACCACCCATAGGTAGTTATATTCCAGGCTTTTAGGAAATGGACCTACGAAGTCCATTGCGATTGAGGACCACAGGGTCTCTGGAATCGGCAGCTGGTGCAACAGCCCAGGCTTACGCTGTGTGGTCCTCTTAGTGGCCCAACACCTTCCGCATGAGGAGACATACTTCTCCACATCACATACCATAGTAGACCACCAGTAATATCTGTGAAGATATCCTAGTGTCTTCTGTAATCCTAGATGGCCCAGGATTTCGTGTGCGTTCTGAATGGTGATCCCAGTCACCCTCTCCCCTTTATGAATGATGTCCAGGAGAACCAGTTGCGGTTCCCCTAAGTCATTCACCCTGGAAATAAGGCTGTCTGAGACCTTAAATTTAGGAAATTCTCCAGGATTCCTCACCATGCATTCTGCCTGGAATATCCGCTCCTTACAGCGACAAGGAAGCTCTCCTCCTCAATGACTGATCTGAGGTCTCCCTCGTCAGTTACTATGTCCACGAGCATCAGCTCACTCCTCCCTGAATTGTTCTCAGGGGGGTCTAAGATTGTGGCTTCAAGCTCATGAACTTCGCTGGTTTCATGTCCAGCAACCAATCTCGTGGCCGCAAGGTGGATGCTTCCAGCTCTCAGGCAGTGAAGATACAACATTTCCTCAGCTTCCTCCACATGGCTTAGAGGGAGATCCTCCCCCAGCTTATCTAGTGGATGTCCACTGAGACGAAATCATCATAGTGTAAGTCTTTGTCTGATGAAGACTCTGTCAGGGACACGTCCAGGGTGGAGGGGGCCCGGATGTAGCGCCTGGCAGAGGGACCCTCTCGGGGCACGAAGCGAGCATGCATGCTGGCAGGCCCGATGTGGGACAGCAGTCCCTGGCCACTTACACTGAAGTGGAAAAGGTGAATTATTATTGAAAGGGAAAACTATGCTAGCTTACCTGAAGTGGAAAAGGTGAGAAGAAGGTTACTTCTTCGGTTCCCACTTCAGGTACATTTATGTACATGCGGCTTGAGTCACATGATGGGTGCCACATCATCCTCGGAGACAGCCACAGCCATCCAGGTGTCCCCGTGGAGGATCCCAAGGGCATCCAGTGCAGGCATGCATGCTGGGCACAGCGGGGAGCCATCTGGGGTGTCTGGACCGGACGGGTCAATAGTACATTGATGCAAGGGAAAGTGGTCCATGTAAATAGAATGAATAAACAGGAAGAGAATGGTGGAAAGAGTGAAATAAAGAGAAGGGAAGAAAGAGGAAAAGAAAGGGAGAGAGAAAGAACGAAAGGGGAGGAGGAAGGGGAAGGATGGGCAGTGGGGTAGTGGGAGAGGTGTGACTGGGTGGACCGGGTGGACCTGGGTCAGGCGGGTGTGCCCTGACAGACTCATAGTATCTGCTAAGGGCATTGGCCACTTTATTCTTGTGGCCTTTGACATAAACTATGTCACATTTAAACCCATAGAAGAATTTTTGCCATCTTATATGGTGGCCAGATGTGTGTTGTTTTTCTGTGAAGTATGTGAGTGCTTTATGGTCTGTAACAACCATAAATTTCCGCCCCCCTGTAAGCTCATCCATCCACTTGGATAGAGCTTCCGGTACTCCCAAAGCTTCAAGTTCGTACCCAAAGTACGAACGCTGGGTTGAAGTAAACTTCTTCAACATAAATGCAGCTGGGCACAAGGATTCCCAGTTCGTGCCTTGGGCTAAGATTGCACCAACACCCACTGGGCAGGTGTCTGTAATGACCCAGACTCAGAACTCTCCCCTCTCATCCTCAGAGAGGCTATTGGGGATGTCTGTCATATCCATACAATCCCAACCTCCACTCTGGGCTCCCGGAACTCCGAAACTGATTCCAGAGCCCTACTTCCCTTCTGTCACCTTCTCCTTGCCAACACCTATGCTCCCGACTCCGGACCTCCGCTCTGGAATCCCATTCACATCTCCATCTCCAGATCCTCTGGTCTTAGCTCCAACCTCGGACTTTGACCCCACCTCCGCTTATACCCATTGTATTGGTTAGCTCATTCCATTTAATTATGTTTGCCAATATTCCGGAGTTTAACTTCTGAGTTCAGACTTTCTGGACTTATGTTGGACCTTGCAACTATTGCATTGCTCCATTCAATTCTGCTATACTCCCTCATTCCTATTTGGGCTGCTGCTTCCTTTCTATTCAGTCAGCTGGCCATTCCCCACTCCCATCCTCCTTCCTTCCTCCTTGGGCCTTGGCCCTTCACTCCTCCTTTGGGAAACACCATTGAGTCAAACCCTTGACCCTCGGTGTTGTTCCTCTTTCCAGCTCCCTTTGTCTCCTTTCAGAGTACCCTCGATTCCGGACCCCTCCTTATATACAATGTACATAGTAACTTGTAACCTCAGTCCGAAATCGACCTGAAATGCCCCCAAGAGACTTTCCCTCTGCTAGATCCGAAATTAGGGACCCCCAGGACAACCAGCAATGGCACAGCGCTCCGGCTGAGTCGCTGAGGCCAAGGTCCTTCCACGCTAAGTCTCCAATTCCACTCCAGAGTCGTCTGAATCCACCCATTCTAACAGACGTCCCATATAATGGGCTTGAGAATTGGCATCTTGCATGCGAGATTTTTAATCTCGTCGAAACACTTCTGGTGCAGTGGTGTCCAGAAGAAAGGAAGGTAGTTGGTGCATATGTATGGTCTGCAAAGGACCAGTATATGCACTGACATTAGGCATGAAACAGGCAAGGTATTCAATGAGACCTAGGAAGCACAAAACTTCCCTATGGTCTTGAGGCTTGTACCAAAGGTGCAGCTTTGCCATCTTGTCGGAGTCCACATGGACTCCATGGCCATTGACCTTACATGTTAGATACTGATCCAGGGTCGGGCACCGAAGGTCGCCGATGCGGACCGCTAAGGGCCGCGATGGCTGCAATGCCTCAGACAAGGCCCGAGGGTAGGGCATTTGGCCTCAGCAACTCTAAAGGGAGTGCTGTGCCCCCTAGTTGTCTCTTGGCCCTCATTTCGAACTTACTGGGGCTGCCTTGTTGGGGTCAGGGCTTGGGGTCGTGGTCAAGTCGATATTAGAGCTAAGGTACAATAAAGTATCATACAGGATATATATAGGAAGAAGAAATGAATGGAAGCGGACCCGGGCCGGAGGCCGAAGGGTCCGGAAGCAAACAAGAAGAAGGAGCGGGGTTGGCTGCATAGCGGCCGGCAATGACCGAGGGTCAAAACAAACAATAATAGATAAATAAAGGAAAGAGCGTAGGGCCGCGATAGCGGCGATGGTATCGTAGCGGCACTGGACTCGGAGTTGGGCCGGAGTCGGGCGCGGGGATGATAGCGGCCCTGTAGGGGCCAAGTGGGCAGGGTAGGGGAGTCGCGCTGGGCACGGTGCCGGAGGTGGACTCAGGGTGGGGAGGTTGGTGCAGCAGCGGGGGAGTCGGCCAAGTGTAGGGGAGCCTAGGGGCAAGCGGGGAAGTGAGCAGGGAGTCCTCAGGGAGGATAGGGCTGAGGTTGGGGCTCGCGCTCATGCTCGCATAGCAGGAACGGGCTCGGGCGGCATCGGGCTGGGCGGCTAACGGGCCGGGATGCATGGTCGTGACATTACACCCTAAAATGTCCAGAACCAGTGCAAATGGTTCGAATGTTTTATGACTAATAAACAGTCATTCCTCCTTTAATTGGGTATACACCCAGAGCAGTTTTTCGTTATGCTCAGCAACTGAATCAGTTCCTGTGAATATATCATCAAACCAGGCGTGTGTCATATCCATACATACTCGATCCCGATTCGACTTCTGGACCCCCATCTTCGCCACCTCCAGAGTCCTACCCTACCACTGTCCATTCCGATATTCACCTTTGGTCCTGACACCACTCCTCCTCTCACCCCTCATACCACCTCCACTCTTCTGTCCTTCTCCTGCCCTATCTCCGTCCACTCTGATACTCACCTCAGACCGAACACCACTCCTCTTGCCACCCTCCTCCTGCTCCTCCTCTTCCTCCTCACGACACCTCCACCCTTCCATCACTCTCCTACCCTTCTCCCGTCTGCTCCGATACCCACCTTCGGACCTGACACCTTTCCTCTCCTCCACTCCTCTCCCCTTTCCTCTCTCCTCTCTCTTCCCTCTGACCCTCTTCTGCCAACCCTCCACCAAGTTATGACCTTCCACTGCTGTCCTGTACCCTGTACTTGGGCACCGCTCGTACCTTCGCTCCAAGATTCCATCATAGCTCCGACCTCGGGCTTTGACTCCACCTCAGCTTTAGTCCATTGCATTGGTGACCTCATACTATGTAAACACCATTGCCAATATTCCTCAGACTTTCAACCCCACTTCCATAACCTCCGTAACCTCCGTAACCTCCAAGCTCCACAGATCATACTCAGCACTTTTGCCGCTTGTAATGTATCTTTCGCATTTTCCCCTCATCCCTATTTGGACTGCTGCTTCTTCCCATTCTAGCCAGTTAGTCATCATGCCCACTTCACCTCACCCTCCTGCCCCTCTAGGCTTCACCCTCCCTATCTCCTTTCGGATGTACCACAGGTTCTGCCCTATGACCTTTGGTACCGCTCCGCTTCCACCATCCCTTTGTTCCCGTTTGGATGCCTTCGTTCCGATTTGGACCCTCTTTGTTTCCCCCATCAGCTTCATGAATTTTTCATGTTTGACAATGGGCAGTCCCTTGGTGAGAACATCAGCCACTTGATCGGCCATTGGGACATACTCGAGTTCAACATTTCCAATATTGACAGCCTCTTGGATGAAGTGGTGTCGGATGCAGATGTGTTTTGTTCGTGCATGGAAAGTCGGATCCATGGTGAGGGCCAAAGCTCCCTGGTTGTCACCAAGAATGGTAGTCGGCACAGGAGGTGGGAAATGGATATCACCTAGAAATAGCTTGATCCATATGGCTTCCTTCACCGCATGTGTAAGTGCCATATATTCCCCTTCAGTGCTTGACAATGTGATTGATGACTGTTTCTTGGAGCTCCAGCTAATGGCAGCTCTGGCCATCTTGAACACAAATCCAGACAAGGACCAATGATCGCAAGGATCGCCAGCCCAATCTGAATCCGAGTAAGCGCTGAAGTCGTCTTTGCTGGATTTCCCATTGTATACGAGCTTGTATCCTTTCATCGCGTTGAGGTACAGTACCTAAGCACTCGATTAACTGCTACAAGATGTTCCTTTCCAGGACATGCTGAGTACTGATTTAGCATTCCTACCACATAGGCTATATCAGGGCATGTTCCCAGCATCGCATACATGAGACTTCCTGTTACAAAAATGGGGCTGGAGGCGCCCATTTTCATCCATTCAAGGTGCAGGGAAAGGGAAAGGGGAGGGGAGGTGGTTCATTAGGGTTTACAGATGTTAGCACAGATGTTGTAACATGAAGTTTAACAGATGGTTTAACAAGCGGGTTTTTGGTTGTAATTGTTCGATAAACTCTATTTATTTACATATCATGTGATTTGGGTGTGTGCAGGGCCCATAAGAGTCTAATTTGGGAAATTTCCCATTTCCATAACACTTCTGATGTGGGACTGATAATTGCGCACATTGATTTCCGGCGATTTGAGCCTAGACAGTTTGATGTGTGCAGTGATAGGAGTGGAGGAAGGTCAAGAATGAGAATACCCAAAGTGTGCAACGACTTCAGAGACATAGCAAGTCTGTGAGACAAAGATTAAGTGCCGAGCTCGGTCCCGAGTTACTTCTAGTCTGAGAAACCAGTGAATCAGTCCAAGATCTTTCATCCTGAAAGCCTTCATTAACTGTCCCTTCTTTTCGTCTAGAATCTTCTTGTCATTGCTGAGCACCATCAGATCGTCAATGTACAAGGCAATGATGCAAAACTTGCCCTGTGGTAGCATGAGGAAGAAGACGGCATGATCCACATTACATCGGGTAAACCCGAGTTTCGTGAATTCCTCTTTTGCCTTCTGATACCATGACCTTGATGCTTGCTTCAGTCCATACAGACTTTTCTTGAGCTTCCAGACAAGTCCTGGTCTCCCATAGTCGGCACTTCCAGCAGGTGGTTCCATATGAATGGAATGCTCCAGATCCCTGTTTAAGAACGCTGTCTTCACATCCATCTGATGGACTTCCAAATTGAGACATGCGGCGAGTGCAAGCAGGATCCGGATTGAGGTCCACTTGACTACTGGTGCGAAAGTTTCCTCATAATCAATTTGATAGCCTCATACTCCCAGTCCGTCAGAGATATGCTATAATAGGCTGTATAATCAATGGGGGAGTAAAGGCTGTAAAGCCTTAACTCGCCTGCATGCAAGGTTTATATACAATGGGGAAGAGCACATGCAGCCTATGTGGCTTGCAGGGTCTCCGAGTATGTACAATAATGTAGCGCTGTTGCGTGTAGTTACAAACTGATTATAGTATACTATGTTACAAGTGATAACAAGAGTTAAGGCAAAGTAAAAGAGTTAGGAGGGGGCGCATATGCAGCCTCCCATCCTTACACTCTTTTACTTTGCCTTAACTCTTGTTATCACTTGTAACATAGTATACTATAATCAGTTTGTAACTACATGCAACAGTGCTACATTCTTAGGACTTATTGACCCATCAGAGGACAATTATGCCCTCAAACTTGCCTCGGCCCAGAGAGCCAAGAAGCTTCTATCTGAGGAGCAAATTGTCGCAGGCCTCGTTGATGAACCTATTCGACATTTTAAGACAGAGGGTGAACTGCCCCCTCGAAAACCGGAGACCGAAGCCATTCCGGCTAAAGTCACTAAGAAAACCCTGCCCATGTTTGACACGAAATTCAGGCTTTCGCAGGAGGCGGGTAAATACCCAACAGATCGGAGTGCTGACTTACATCACACCCTAACTGGTCTTGTTGAAATAAATGGGACGAAAGTGTTTACACTGTTTGACAGTGGTGCGGAGACGGATGCACTGTCCCCTGACTTTGTCAGGGCGTGTCACATCCCACTATTGGAACTCCCTAACCTGCTCATTTTACAAATGGGTATGAAAGGGAGTAGGTCCTGTATATATTACAGGACAAACATCAACCTGAATGTTATAGGTCACAAGAGCAAGCATTACTTCGATGTCGTGAACATTGAAAGGTATGATGCTATATTGGGTGCTCCTTGGTTGAACACCTGTAAAGCCATGCTGGATTTCGGCAGGCACCTGATCCATGTCCACGGTGGACAACTTGCAACCTTTGATGTTCCCATGGAACGTTCATTCGTTTCGACTGGTCGACAAGCACATCGACAAAATATCGGCCTCACAAAGAGGCCATTACCTGCTAACAGTCAAACGATTGTCAGACGAGACTCCACTGCCCAATCGCTACTATATGTTAGAACGGGGCTGATACAGACGACTCCGGAGTGGAATCGGAGACTTAGCGTGGAGGGACCTTGGCCTCAGCGACTCAAGCAGAGCGCTGTGCCATTGCTGTTTGTCCATTTGGTCCTTAATTTCACAGTAGGTGAGCAGGAAGTCTCTAGGGGGCATTTCAGGTCGATTTCAGACTGAACCAAAACGAGTATGTACAAGCGCCGATATATCATGAGGGGGCAAAAGCACAAGGAAACAAAGGGGAACTGAATCGGAACGAAGACGTCCGAACGGGAACAAAGGGAAGAAGGAGCGGAGCGGTACCGAAGGTCATAAGGTAGGACCTGTGATACTTCCGAAAGGAGGTAGGGAGGGCAAGGCCCAGAGGGGCAGGAGGATGAGGAGAAGTGGGGATGATGACTAACTGGCTAGAATGGGAAGAAGCAGTAGTCCAAATAGGGATGAGGGGTAAACGTGAGAGATACATTACAAGCGGCGAAAGTGCCGAAGGCGATCTGTGAAGCTTGGGGGTTGCGGAGCTTACGGAGGTTATGGAGGCGGGGTTGAAAGTCCGAGGGATATTGGCAATGGTGTTTACGTAGTATGAGGTCACCAATGCAATGGACTAAGACCGAGGTGGAGTCAAAGTCCGAGGTAGGGACTATGACAGAGGCTCGGAGCGAAGGTACGAGCGGTGTCCAAGTACGAAGTATGGGACAGCGGTGGAAGGTCGTAACTTGGTGGAAGGGTGGCAGAGGAGTACCAGAGGGAGGAGAGAGGGGAAAGGTAAGGGGGAAGGAGTGGCGGAGAGGA
The DNA here is from genome assembly GCF_015039405.1 of Cantharellus anzutake. Taxonomy (NCBI): domain Eukaryota; kingdom Fungi; phylum Basidiomycota; class Agaricomycetes; order Cantharellales; family Hydnaceae; genus Cantharellus; species Cantharellus anzutake. The sequence continues at coordinate 162,483 of NW_024067080.1, read as the reverse complement.
GGGTTGTGAGGTCCGAAGGAGAGTATCGGAGCGGACGGGGGAAGCGTAGGAGGATGACGGGAGGGTGGAGGTTGGGTGAAGGGGGAGTGGAGTAGGAGTAGGAGTAGTAGGAGGGTGGCGAGAGGGGGGTAGAAGGAGGTGTGTAGCCAGGACCGAAGGTGAGTATCGGAACGGCAGCAGTAGGGTATGACTCCGGAGGTGGAGAGGGTGGAGGTCCGGAAGTCGGGTCGGGGTCGGGTATGCATGGATATGATACTATAGGGAGGAGCCTTTGCCCCATAGTGTGCTGTTTACTATGGGTGGTTCATTGGATGTCCAGTCTGCAAGGGACGTTGTAACGGGTCTATCCAACTAGACTCGAGACAGGAAGGAGGGGGGATAGAAATCTCACTGAGGGTCAGGTCAATGGTGGGGTATATTGGTCCAGTCGAGTCTGGTGCTGATAACTCTCTACCTCTAACTAACTGTCTGTACAGTTGTCATGGAAGAGTCCGATACAAATATAAAAGGAAAGTCACATGTGTGAATGAATGAAAATAATAAGGAAAATAAAGAAAAGGTCATATCTCCTCAACCACTCCACCAAATCCGACGATCTTGGACTCGTCAGAACCACCTCCACAGTATCTACAACTCCTACTATTACCACGACTCACCAATCCTAGTCCCTGATGCAGTAGGGGGTGAAATGCGTGATAAGGGTTGGTTTGACCTGCACGGACTTGTCCCCACAACATACAGGCCTAGCTCTTGATTGCAGTCCCTTGCAATCTCCCAAAAAGAAACACCAAAGAAAGGATACTCGTCACAAGGAAAGGTAAGTCCCCACTCCGCGCGGTGTTGAATGCCATGTGACCGCAGAATTCCATCCGGACCAGGAAGATCACATGTGGGCAGAGCTTTCACACGGACACATGGGCTGTGACGAAGTTGCCTTACTCCGCCAACAACTCGGCACTTAACCAACCTCACCTCATCCTTGCCACCATCATGCCAACCTATGCCAGAACTCAACATCGCGCTACCGCGCGCGCACTGCCACCCACTGGAGAACCATTGGTCGAATGGGAGGATTGGGCACAATAGTACGCCCCGTTTCTACTCCCTTAGCTAACCCGCGAGTTCAATGACTAACTTCGCCCACACCGGCATAGAACTTCGCATATCCAACATGCGATCGACTTCGCGCTCGAAACGAATGGATCCGTCGCTAAGGCCGGGAGGCCTTAGCTCTTCTGGCTTGTGCTCAGCGTGGTCGTGTACTGGACTCAACTTATCTCTGGCTGGGGCGTGTGTCACTCGTGCACGGGCTCGGGACCGTCATCAACTGCTGGGACTCGAAGCTAGGGCCAGGAGGCCTTAGCTCTTTGGGCTTGAACTGGCGGCGCTGGGGGTACTCATGTCGCATACAATGGCTGGGGTCGGCGCTGCCTCGGTAGGAATCGCGCGCGCGCGGGCTCGGGATCGACGTCAGACGGTAACTTGATGCTAAGGCCGGGAGGCCTTAGCTCTTTTGACTTGAGCTCACTGTACTCTGGCGCTGTGAGGTCGCGGGATCATATTCTGTACTTGGGGGGCTTCATCGACGTCTCCAGCGCGAAAACTAGGGGAAAATCGAATAGAAAGTGGAAGGATTGTGGGTTTAACGTGTACAACTCGAATGAAGGTCGTCTGGCTAGGGGAAGGGGTTCGGATGTCGCGATATCGAGGAATAAAGACGCGTCCGACTCAAATACACTTGTAAACTCCTGTACTCGACGTGTAATTTTCGATACGCGATGTAGAATCAAGCTCAGACACAAATGACGATGTAGTTTCGCATGCAAGAAATAAGCGCAAAAGTTGGACTCCTCGGAAATCATAAGAACACATGTAAGAACTCGAAGGAGTGTTGGAAATTGATTAAACGTCGGCTTAAACTAAGGCGAGGGAGGGTCTATGCTCGGAACAAGATACCCTCCGGCATCGAGAGTTTCGGGTGTCACCAGGGAACTCGGTGACCTGGGAGTGCTGGGCCTCTGGTTTGTCCAGGCTCACGCACAAGTTGGGCCGACTGGCTGCCCAGACCGTGCTGCGTCTCTAAGGTCTTATCCGGATCTTTCTCGGGTGAAGGAATATAGCCTTCGTCTAGCTCAGGCTCCGCATGCAGCGTCTTAGCATTGCCGGGCGCTTCAACATCTTGGCTAGCGTTGTACAACTCATGTGGGTCACTCGAATACCACAACCCTGCACGAGTCACCTCTGGACTCGATGACTTGGTGTTCCTAAGCTCAACAGGGGTCTCGGCGTCGTTACAGTCTTCATCGATGAACAACTCTAAATCGTTAGGCAACTCGGACTCGGCTCTGGATGGGGCTTCAGCCTGATGCTCGCGGCGTATCTCAACTAGGCATTTGACATGGCCGACTGCTACGGCTGGTTCTGAGTGACGTGGGGCGCTCTGTGGAACAGGACTTCGGCTATCACTGAGCCTCGCCCGGTTGGCTCTACATGTCTCGGGTGTGAGGATCAGCGCGCGCGGGGGTAACTTCGCATCATCTTGATCAAGCGACATCGTCGGCACTACTCTAGTTGCCTTGGCTGGGATAATCCGTTCAACCAGCAGCAACGGCTTGGGAATAAACACCTTGTTGCGTGACCTCGCGCGGCAAGGTTTGCTGTAGTTAGCCAGGCGAAACTCATGATAGGACCCGATCGGCTGGGGCTCCTCGACTTCATTTGGGCAAACGAGGTCGGTCGGTTCGAGGCCGTGAGGCCTTAGCTCTTTATGGTTGAGCTCTGGTTCAATGGGATCTTCGGACATGGCAACGGGCTCGGCTTCACAAAGGCTCTCGTCATCATCAGGATACGAGTCCAGATCGAAGATGTCATAAACTGTTCCACCAAAATCCTCATCATTGGGGTGCAAATCCAGGTCGGAGGTGTCATAGGTCGTTTCACAAGAGTCATCGTCATTAGAGCGCGAATCTAAGTCGGGGACATCATGGAGGGCTGTTTCGTGGGTGGTTGGCTCGGCGTCGGGTAGTGTTAGCGCGTCATCCATACATTCCAAATGAGAAACTTCATAGGCTCGACCGCAAAGTCGTTAAACTAGAAAGGTAAAAAACAAAAGCGAAAGGCAAAACATACAGCTAGTACACACACGCGAAAGGAAAAAAATAAAAAATAAAAAAAATAATAATAATAATAATAATAATAATAAGAGAAAAAAGAGAGAAACGAAAAGAAAGGGGCCGGCAATGTTGACCAGGGGGTAAAGCTCAGGCAGCACCAGGGCGGGCATCGCGCCGACCCCGAGCCCAGGGCCGTCGACCATGAGCGCCCAATTGCCATCTTATAAACGCCGAGTGCGGCCTAGGCAATTGGGTCCATGGGTAGTTCCGCAAGAACTAGGACAGTTCACGGGAACATCCACACAGCCTACGCGCCGTAGACTAGGTGTCCCACTATAGACTCGCAGAGTCAGGAGGCACCACCTCTATCTGTCCTCCCCCCTGATGAGGGCGCAGCCCAAGCAGACAACCGACCCCCCCCAAAAAAAAAAATATAAAAATAAAAAAAAAATAAAAAAATCAAACTATATTAATGACCTACGAAACACTCCAACTGCCCACCTCAGCCCTAACCCCAATGCAGTGCCCACGAAACCTCAACCACCGATCACAACCGACGCCTGGCCTGCCACCTAATGACTACCCAGACAATCCCCAGCCACTATTAGCCAAGACGGCCCTGTCGGATGCTCTCCCCCACCCCCCTACCCAATCGCCCTGCCCCATTATAAACCACACAATCTTCGTGCCCCAACCACAATGACCCAAGAAACACCAAGCCCCAGTATCGCCCTGGTCATGGACACATTATGTTTTGACCCCACCGCAACCCTCAAACCCAAGCCTAATATACGCCGATCTGCGTCCCCTTCGAGAGTACATCCACGATATATACCCAAACTGCCCCATTGCAGCTCATCTTGGAATCCCAAAAAAAAAAAAAAAAAAAAACCCGGTTCCAGTTTCCCTGCACCCACGATAAGAGTAGGGCCAGGAACCTCCCCCTCCTGCCACAGTGGACGAAATCCCAAGGGCTGTCATGACAATGTGCAACACGCTGACGAAAACCCGAATCAACGTGCAGAATAAATAAATAAATAAATAATAATAATAATAAAATAACCCGTACAACCTGTGTGAACTAACCCATACCATAACCAAATGAGCATTACCTATGTCCATCCTAAATTGCGCAGTCAATCTGTCCGCTGACCTAAACCAGAATCGCTGCCACCAAATCTCCACCCTGGCATGGCTACAACATCCGGGCAAGAAACCCGCCACCCAATAACTGCCCATGAGTCAATTGCAAAGTCCTCTCCTACACAAAAGAACTTACAACATAGGGCTAACCACATCAACCCAAAGGATGCCCAAGCAGTACCTAGGCAGGCAGCAAACTAACCTTGGACACAGGTCCACAAATCGCAAGTGCTAGACCACCCTAAATACCGACGCCCCCAGCAGCTGGATATAATACGGTTAGCTCCGCAAGAACTATGACAGTTTCCGTCAGAACACTCATAGCCCCAGACCCTAAAAGTAACTGGCTAAGAGCAACCCACGGAACCATGGAGGTAAATACTCCCAATGCCTAACTCACAACCCCCTGACAAGATCTCAGTCCAAACAGACACCCACCCCCCTCTCCGCATCCTTCCAGACCTCACTAACATCTGATGATGAACAAATGATAGCGGCCATAACCAACGCGCCTCAAAACTTTGCGACTACCATTGCCGAACAGGTGGATGTGGATTCCTCCGACTCTGACGATACAGATATTGCCCAATCTGCCCCCCTCTTCGGCAATAGATATAAAGGTAGCGGCAAAAATAAAGAACACTCATCAGCAACCAAGAATGATACGAGGAAACATGCGAGATCACCCACTGCCGCGAAAATCCAAGGCCCCCAAAAGGCACCCCCTGCTTCCTTCCACTAAAAGCGATGAGGCCCCTCCCTGCAACCACCCAGAACCAAAAATCCCTCAATGATCTCACCCCTGACATCTTTAACACCGGAATAGGTGGCCAATCGGCCTTCATGGAAAACACCGACCCTACTGAATTCCCCCCAACCCGAAGCCCAGCCACAGCTGGCAGCGGGTCCCCTATTGTCACTGACCAACCAACCTTTATGCCAGTAATTGCAGAAAAACCTGACGATGGAAAAGATGACCTCAACTGGCTGCCACTTGGACCCGATCTAACCAATTTCTACGCACACGGCCTCCGCCCAGGCCGCCTTCTTGAAGGTGCGAACCCTGACCATGCCATAGCCTGGCTAAAAAAGGCAGGTGCCATCCTAGCCATGCCCCTTGATGCCGCCCACAGCGAAGAAAACACGAGCAACTTCCAAACAAACATGGAGGCCTTCCTAGAAAGGGCATTCCCTGACCAAGTCGGGGAAGTCAACATCATCCCCCCAGTCCCCATCGACCTCAGATGCGGTGGAACCCCCCAATATGCTAAACCGTGGGGCTTCCTAATTGAAGGCCTAAACCCCCAATACACCGACCTCCTAGTTCGCGAACACCTGTGGATCTGCAAAACGTTTGGGTTCATCGCTATCAATACCACATTCAAACCATCAACCTTCATGATCTCTATTGTGGGAATGGGAAACAGACTAAAAGATGCGAATAACATTAAGGATGCTGTCAAACAAACGATGGCCAAACCGGCGAGTCCCCTCATGACATTCCTGAAAGGGGCAAGTATGACAGACGACCAAATAAATGATATAGTAGACAGCGTCAAAGTAATCCCAAGAGGATATGCTCCCAACGGGAAAGAAAACAACGAGAACCTAGAAGAAAAGAGGAGACCAACCTCGGACAAGTCGGTGACCATGTGGGAGCTGCATGTAGACCCACCCTACAAGACCCTCAAAGAGGCGCGCGAAACCCCTCATGACCAGTGGTCCCAACTCTTCAAATCAGCCTTGTTTGTAAGCGAAAAAACCCAGGCTGGACACGCCTTCAACAGACAAAGAGTCTGCAACACCTGCAAGGCCTCTGACCACTTCTTTCACTGCTGCCCAGTCCATTCCCACTCAGCCTGGAAACAACGCTACCCCAAACACGAGGAACCTGACACTGACAGCAACACGATCCCCCCCAGCTCCAGCGGAGGACCATTCCCCTCTCTCCCCCGATACCCACCATACTCGAATCTCCAACGAGGAAGAGGACGCGGCCACCCCCCCACTCAATACGGCCCACGTTTCCCCTCTTACATCCCACCCAAATATAACTTCGATTGATGTTTCCCATAAAAAAGACCCAAGTCGGAACTATAGGTATACAGCAGTACGGCCTGAATTGTCAAATCATCTATTTTCATATTGTCGCAGCTGTCCCATCCCACTCTGTAAATACCTACAAGCCACACCCCCATGAATACAATCCCCTCTCCCTAGTCTACTCACAACCACGGGAATTTACTCACAAAACCCCCAAATGAACACCAAAACTGCTACCTGGCCCCGACCCCCACTCCATCACCCCACCTACTGAGCCCACACTTACTGAGCCCACGGGCGACAGGAAAGCCTAGTAGTCCAACCCCTAAAATACCCAAGAACACCCCGAACCCCGGCTGGCAACCGGATCGTGGAACACCAAAATGCCTGCAAAAAGATCAACCCCCCAAAGCCCAATCACACGGCGGATACTCAACCGGCTAACAGACCACAGCCCCCGGTGCCCGGAGGGCAGAGAGTTTACACCGTTTCATCGAAACCCAATGACGGTCACCAGGGATCGGAAAACGGACCCAAACTCCTCCGCCTGAGAGGAGGAAGAGACCCAACGGCCATGAATGGCAGTCTCCGCATTGACGCCCTCAACATCAAAGGGGCCAATAGCCCACAAACAAGACGGAAATGGAAACAGATCACTGACAGAATGAAAAAAGATAAGATTGCAGTGATGTGCATTTCGGAGACTCACACGGACCAATCCCAGGAGAACCAACTAACAAGCCGCTATGGCAATGAATTCTTAATCTCCCACACCTACGACCCATCCCACTCCAGAGCCGCGGGGGTCGCAATCATCATTAATAAAAATATCATTAAGAAAACATCTGGAACGACCAACCTCATCCCTGGCCGGGCCCTCCTCACCACCATCGAATGGCCATCAAACGACAATATCACAATCCTCGCCATCTATGCCCCAAATGTTAGAGGTGCAGGAGCCGAAAATGCGGCTTTCTGGCTTAGACTGGGTGAGATCACTGAAAACCTCCAGATTGATATGATACTGGGCGACTTTAACATCGTCGAAGATGCAATCGACCGCACCCCCCAGCACGAAGATGCACATGCTGCGGTAACAGCCCTCAAAGAACTACGCTACCTCCACAACCTGGAAGATGGTTGGCGCCAAGCCAACCCCGCGCCCGCAAAAAACTATACCTATGGACATAAAACCGGTACGCACATGTCAAGAATTGACAGGATTTATGCCACAAGTGAAGTATTAGATAAAACGCTCACCTGGAACATCCAAAATCCCAGTATCCCCACTGCTGACCACCAATTGATCTCAGTAACCTTAAACGACCCCCAAGCTCCCTATATCGGCAAAGGTAGATGGGCAATCCCCAACTACCTGATAAACAATCACGAATTCCTGAAAGGGGTCGAAAACTTAGGGAATGAAGCCCTAGACAAAATGGATAGACCCACCACATCAAGTGCCATGGAAATACAAGACACCTTCCTGCTATTCACTCAAGCCACCACATCACTCGCATGCAAACTTGCAAAAGTCAAATCTGGCAAACTAAACTCAACCCTCATACGTCTTGAGAAACGCAGAGACAAGGCAGTTAGGAAATTAAGCTCACCGCGAACACCACAACATCTAGAAGAGACTCAATACCAGATAATGGCTCTCACAGAAAGGATCCAAGAGATAGAGAGAATCCGGCTCAAAAATAACAAGAACACAGCCAGCGCGAACAGACTCCTTTTCGCTGAATCAATAAATAAATACTGGTGCAGGTGGGGAAAAAATAATAAATCACGCGATACAATTGCCGAACTACGAATCCCCCAAACTGTCCCCCCCTGCTACACCTCAAACTCCTCCGAAATGGCCAAAATCGCTATGGAACACTACAACACAGTACAATTAAGAGACCTCCACCTCTCGCCCCCAAACGAGAGAGAAGCCTGTATCACAGAATGCCTCTCACAAATATCTCCAGCCCCCCCGACACAGACTGCCTCTATGGCAGATGACATAAGCTACGAAGATGTCCTGACAGCCCTAAAACAATCTCCAAACGGTAAGGCCCCGGGCCTAAATGGTATCCCAACTGAGCTCTACAAGAAACTCCATGAGAGGTGGCAAACAAAAACGGAGAGAAGTACCGACATAATAAAACTCCTCCACAGGGTTATACACGATATTGAGACCAGAGGTGTACTCACCCCACAATTCACAGCCGGCTGGCTATGCCCCCTATACAAAAAGAAAGATAAGAGGGAGATAGAAAACTATAGGCCAATAACAGTACTTAATGCAGAATACAAAATCATGACAACTGCCCTCATGAATAAAATCGCTCCAATCGCTCCTAACCTCATAAATAAGTGCCAAGCCGCATTCATAAAGGGCAGAAGCATTCATGATCAAATTGACCTTGTCAACCGCATGATAGACCTATGCGAAATAGTCAACCAAAATGGAGCAATCGTCGCCCTAGACCAAGAAAAGGCGTATGACAGAATTCGCCATGACTACCTATGGCGCACACTAGAAGCCATGGGAATCCCAACCCCAACCATCAACACCATAAAAGCTCTCTACACCAACCCTAAAACCCGCGTAATCCTAAACGGTGAAACCAGCAAAGAGTTCCTAATACACAGAGGAGTAAGGCAGGGCGACCCCCTATCGTGCCTTCTTTTCAACATAGCCATAGAACCCCTATCAGCAATGCTAAGAGAATCAGGCAAAATACATGGCCTTGAAATCAAAACCCCGGCACTCACCCAGAAAATCATTGTCTCCCTATTCGCAGACGATGCCGCAGTCTACCTCTCAGAAAAAGATGAAATAAACAACCTCCATAACATCCTTGACACATGGTGCACCGCCTCAGGAGCTAAATTCAACAAAGATAAGACGGTGATTATTCCTGTCGGCTCACCGACATACCACAAAAACCTCCACGACACAAGGAAACTGAGCCCTAACTCAACCATGTCCTTCCACGGCGACACAACAATCCTCCAGGACGGCCAGACCACAAGATACCTTGGAGCCCAATGCGGAAACCATCCAAGTGGATCCGACCTTGGCCGGACATTACGGCCAAAATCAATATGAACCTCAAAAACTGGCAAAAAACCTACCCAACAATCGAAGGGAGGAAACTCATCACCCAAATGGTGATAGGCGGCATGACTCAGTTCCACACCTCAGCACAAGGCATGCCAGAGAGCGTCGAAAAAGAGCTCAGCACCCTGATAACAAACTTCATATGGGACGCCCAGATTCCCCCTCTCAACATGAGAACCCTAAACAACCCACCGGGGGAAGGGGGAAGAAACATCCTGAACATCAAAGCGAGGAATGAGGCAATCTACCTTATGAAACTGAAAAAATCCTGGATAGATCCCCTAACAGGCCGGCTGCGGCGGATGCAGCTGAAGCAATAATCATCGCCACGCTTCCGAAACACATCCGCGACATGGAAACCCACGACCCATGAATAGTTGACATCTTCTCCCAAAAAGTATTCAACAAGCAACGCTACTCGAGTAGGAACCTTCCACGTGAAATCAAGGCCGTCCTCAACACAGGGGCCAAGTTCAACCTAGCCCTCGACAACATTAACATACCACTGAACATCAGACTGGACCTCCCCACATGGCACCACATCGGGATGAATGACAATGCCAGAATGAAGGAAAATACGCCCGCAGCCAAATGCCTAAGAAGGACCCATGACTGCCTCTGAACCAGGGACCTCCTAGCCCAAGCCGACATCCTAGACGACCCACGCCACAGACGCTGGAGCAAACCTTGCCCCTGCCCCTTGTGCTCAAGCTACAAAAACAAAGGCTGTAAGAACCCTGAAACATGCTACCAACTCGCCGAAAATATGATCTCAAACCTCTGCCCTAAGTATAACCCTCGCACTGTTTTAGCATGCCGGCCCCCTCCCTCAAGGAACGACGAAACCAACACCGAAATTCACTCGCTAGGCGACCCACTGAACGTCAGAACCATAAAAGCCTACCCCAAACCGGGAAACTACCTATCTGACTATTTCCGCATCTTTCGCGAAAAGAGCAACCGTGCTGCTCCCCCCGACCTTAGACCCCCTAGAGGCCTCAACACAGACATAATGGCCTACACGGACGGATCCTGTACTGGCAACGGCGAACCCGATGCCAGGGCCGGATTTGGTGTATGGATTGGCACTGACAACCCCAACAACGCGAGCCTCCCAGTCAACCACGCCTTTCCCCAGACAAATAACACCGCGGAAATACTGGCGATAAACCACACTGTGGCCACTGCACCCCGAAGTGCCAGACTCCATATCAAAACCGACTCCAGATGGTGCATGAACACACTCACCACAAACCTCGACAAAACCGAGGACCAAAATTTCATCGGGACACCCCAACCTCTCGCCATCAAGACCACAATAAACACCCTCTGCAAGAGAAATGGCATCGTCTCAATAGAGTGGATAAAAGGCCACAACGGGTGCAATGGCAACGAAAAAGCTGATGAACTCGCTGCCTTAGGATCCTCGGCCCCCCCAACCGACGAACTAGCCCCCCTACCCTCCCCTACACTCAAAACGGTGCAAGGCTAAGCGCCCTAACACAATCGATCACCACAAAACTAATAATAAGAGAATCAGCAAAAAAGAAACTCACTAACAGTCAGAGATCGACAGAAAACCTAGACCGCATAAGAGACATCCTAAAAAACATGGACTGCCCTGCCCCCAATGACAGCAGAATCTGGCTCGCCATCCTAAAGAACAAGAAAGAACTGAACCCCAGCCTAAGAAACTTTGTATGGAAACTGGTCCACGGCGCCCACAAAGACGGTCTCTACTGGAGCAAAATCCCGGGTTACGAGGACCGTGGTCAGTGCCTGAAATGCGGGACTACTGAATCGATGAACCACATCATTTTCGAGTGCCCACACAACCAAGGCCCAAATCTCTGGGCCGCTGTCGAAGACATGTGCACAGCGAAAGGCATCAACTGGCCCGCCAACATAGGAATACACCACATGATGGCAGCCCCCCTGATATCGATCAAAAAGAGAAACGGCTCCGTAAAACTCGGCGCATCTAGATTTTTCATGATAACCGTACTCGAATGCACCTGGCAGATATGGAAACTAAGGTGTAAAAGAATCCTAGGAGACAACACGGAAAGAATCTCACTGAACGAAGCCATCAACACACTTAAAGCTGCCATGAACGATAAGCTGTGCCAAGACAAACACCTCACGAACAGAAGAAAGTATCATAACAAAGCCCTCCCTGGATGGCTCGTCCTACACACATGGAGCGGCGTTATCGAAAACGAAGCATGCTTCCCTGAGAATTGGCTGAAATGCAACGGGGTTTTAGTGGGTATACCCGACCCCCCACGGTCGCGTGAGCCCCACACGGTGCGATAATGATTTCGCCAGTGCGATAACGCATTTCCCCGCGGTGGCAATTCCCATCATACAGGCACTAGATACACCGATAGGAAGGCCTAGTCCTTCCCCACAAACCTTCAGGCACTCAAGCCCGCGAAAGCTACAGAAGGTTCCACCAAAAAAAAAAAAAAAAAAAAAAAACTTCATAGGCGGACTCGCCGGTGTCAGAGCTGTAGTCAATTGGCACGGTACCATATTGTAGATTAGCAGAATTTTGATCAACTTGTTCATATTCGCGTGTCCACTCAGGTATTGCAGCACTGGAACGCATATCAGCCTCGTGAATCAAATGAACTTTTCCCCCTCCATTGGGGGCGTGTGGAAGATGAGACCCATCAGCCATGACCAGTTTATTAAGCGCGTCGTATCTGAGTACACCAGCGGCAATAAAAGCATTTGCCTCGGGGCAGTCTTGAACAAAATGGCCTATGCCATCACACATGGAGCATCGGTCATTAGTAGACCGGGTAAATCGAGGCCTGTCTGTAAGGCACGCTAATTTGACTGTCAATGTGTTTGCACGCTCTGCGAGATCGTCTATCTTGGCTTCGGGAACTGTGTCCTGGGGGCCCGCGACATCTGTCTTGGTCTCAATGACCTCGGCATCTTCACTGGCATCAGCGGCTCTGGACTTGGATCTCTTCCTGACTGCCTTGGCTGCTGTGCAACGCGATGAGGATGCAGTCTCTGCTTCTGAGTCGGATCCGGAATCCTCGCTAACTGTGTTGTCGCTGCAATCATCAGAATCTTCAGCGGAACACTTGCTTGCTGAGTCTGAATTGTCATTGGACTCATCGACACGGTACAAATCACATCGTAAGAGCTCCTTAGCTGTCACTACAACGTAGTCCATGGGAGGAGCACGGGTCAAATCGATCCACCGGTTGCAGGCCTTGAGTTCTTGCTTAACTTGTCTGCGGAATGTAGTTGGCTTAAGTCCACGGTAAAAGTAGTCGTCTTTGTCGCCTGCATTGAGTGAATTCCTCTGCTCAAGGGGTCTGGCAATAACTTGGAAACAGCGGCGGTAATTGTCGAAATCTTCATAGTGCTTGATCTTCCGCCTCTTTTCAACAAATCTTCGGAGGTCTCTTGTGTGATATGTGCAGTCTTCTTGCTCATCTGAGTAAAAACTGAGCAGGTCGCTCTGTAGCGCGTTCCAGTCCTTGTTCTCGTAGCTATCAAGGGTCCGGATAAATGTGGCTTCCTTTTCTGTGGAGTAGGACACAACATAATCGCATTTCAATTGATTTGCGAGGTGCGCGGCTGCTGTCTGGAGCTCGAACTCGTATAAAAACTTCTTCAACTTGGTACCCTTGAACCTTGGGGCATCTCTAGACCATGGGCTAGGCATTGGAATGTAAAACATCGGCACTGCAACAGCAAAACTTGCAGCCATCTTGAAAGGTTAACAAAACACGCGGAAACTTGGAACAGCTTCTTGGATGTCCGGGAATCGAAGGAACAGGGGTAAACGAGTATATCGCTGGGTAAAACGAGGGCAACTTGGTACAACTTTTGGGTGAAACAGCACGGGGACGACTTGAGCAGTGAAAAGGGAACTCCTGTGCCTCGTCTTGAGGTCCGCCAGGAGGCAATGATTGTGATAACTTGGGTAAACTTGTGTAACCGTGCGGATCCGTAACTCGTAGATCCCAAACATGGACTCCTGTGCCTCTTCTTGAGATCCTCCAGGAGGGACAACTTGGGTAATAAACTTCAATATCCTGTGCCTCGTCTTGAGGTCCGCCAGGAAAACAAAAACTCAGGAAAATCTGCGTGCGTGCGTGCGTGCGTGCATGTAGTGGTAGCTTGGGTGGTCCCGTGTGGATCCCTAAAAACTTGTACTGTTCTTGACCTGTGTCTGTAACCAGTGTAGATACTCGATATCCACGGCAAAATGATCAATTTCCAAACAAACGAAAAGTGTGAACTTGCGTGATTGTGATGAAGAGAAGTGTACCCCCCCTGTAAGGACCACCAGATTTGTAACGGGTCTATCAATCTAGACTCGTGGCTCAGGTCTAGGGGGGGTAGGTCTCAATATCGTTGAAGCGCGAGTCCACATCTGAAGTGTCAGGGGAAGTTTCACGGGAGTTCTCTTCGTCGAACCATGCGAACGAGTCGAAGACATTGAAAGCCGTTTTGCAAGGGGCCTCATCGTCAAGATACGACTTCAGGCTGAAGACATCGTAGATCGATCCACACGAGTCTTCATCCTGGATACTCAAGTCCGAGTCCGCGACATTGGCAAACATCATCTTGTGAGCCTTCCCATCGTTGCCTGCTGGCATTAGACTGTCTACTCTGATCTTGATATTCTGTGGCAGATCCGTGCCTTTAGACTTCGCAATGTATGACTCCCAGTCTGAATCGTAGTCGCAATCCGGTCCGCAAGGAGTATCATCACCGAAGTATGAGTCCAGATTGAAGGTCTCATAGACTGTCTCATGGGAATTCTCGTTGTTGCAGTGTGAATCCAAATCGGGGCTGCGGGCATCATGGATTATTTCATGGACAGCCAGATTGGGTTCGTAGTACGCAATTGCCTCGACTGACTGAGTCTTTCCGGCTTCGTCTGAACACACTGAGTAGGTCACAGCCGGTTCTGAGGTCTGGCAGACTTGGTCTTCAAGCACGTTAGGTTCTGAGACAGGTTCGAGTCTCCTGGGCCTTAGCTCTAGGCTTGCGTCATCAAACTCCGGCTCGAGCACGTAATCTTCGGACACAGCAATTGACTTGGTTTCGTAGGCGCTCCGCGCTTCGCAGGCTTCAGACTCATGCTGGTCCATCTGGTCTAGTGTTGAGCTGCTGGCACTTGTCTCGGCATCGAACTCGGGCGCGAAATCATTCTGGACTGTGGAGCGCATTGAAAGTTTTGGTGAATCGACATATACACTGGTCTGCGCATCGGACATTGATGAATAGGAACTGGCTCTTTCGCGATCATGGGCATCTTGTAGCAGGGCCCTTGCCGCTGCGACAACCTCATGCATACTGGGGGGCTGAGTCAAATCAAGCCACAGACTTTGAACTTGCAGATCGAACTTGAGCTTGTGCCTAAACTTCGACGGAAATCCACGGAAAAACAAATCATCGCGCTCAACAACGGCGAGGGCACCCTGTGCCTCTAAGGACTTGGAAATGGCTTCGAACTTGCACAAATATCGGTCAAGGTGATCAAAGATCTTCATCTTGCGACCTTTTTCTACAAACTTGCGGAGATTCTTGAGGCAAAATAAGGGTTCTTCGTCAACGCCATAAAAGTCCAGCAGGTCTTTCTTGAGCGACACCCAATCTGGGTTCTCGAATCCGTCCAGCATGGAAACAAACCTCGCTTCCTTGTCAGTGCAGTAAGTGGTCAAAAAGGTGCATTTCTGGGCTTCCGTGAAAAGTGCTGCATCAGCCAGTGATTCGTATTTGCTAAGGAACTCGACAATCCGTCTGCCTCGGAATCGGGGTGCATCTGGGCTGCGGGGCATCGGCATGGGCGCGTAAAATGTCGGTGCTGCAATGGCGGAACTTGCAGCCATCTTGAAAGGTTAAAAGAAAGGTAAAACTTGAAAATGATCGTGTGGGTCACTCAGGACCTGTTCTGATGATACTCGGATGATTCTCTATGCCGCTTGTCGTCCAGCAAGGAGAGGAATCGTAAAATGAGGGTCAAATGGAGGTAAACGGGGTAACACGTTGCCAAAACACGTTGCAAAACTTGGTAATCAGAGAAACTAATGCCGGCTCCTGTGCTCTCTTCGTGAGATCCACCAGGAGTTAACCACTTGAGCAATAAACCCGACCCCCTGTACCTCGTTGTGAGATCCGCCAGGAGGGACAATCGCGATAAACTTGCTTAAGGGCAGCACGTCGCTAAAACTTGATAACAAACACGGACTCCTGTGTCTCTTCGTGAGATCCGCCAGGAGTGAACAACTTTAACAATAACACGATCCCCTGTGCCTCGTCTTGAGGTCCGCCAGGAGAAACAAATGTGAAACTTGCAAAGTCTTGCAGGTGTGGGTGGAATGTGTGGATCCATAGACTTGTAGATCCTTTCTTGTACTTCTTCCTCTTCTTAGGGTAACAAACGGTGTAGATAGTCGATATCCAAATAAAACGAGGGTGTTTCCAAACAAATGAAAGACGTGAACTTGCGTGATTGAAAACCTGACAAAGTGGATTATCCCCCCTGTAAGGACCACCAGATTTGTAACGGGTCTATCCAACTAGACTCGAGACAGGAAGGAGGGGGGATAGAAATCTTACTGAGGGTCAGGTCAATGGTGGGGTATATTGGTCCAGTCGAGTCTGGTGCTGATAACTCTCTACCTCTAACTAACTGTCTGTACAGTTGTCATGGAAGAGTCCGATACAAATATAAAAGGAAAGTCACATGTGTGAATGAATGAAAATAATAAGGAAAATAAAGAAAAGGTCATATCTCCTCAACCACTCCACCAAATCCGACGATCTTGGACTCGTCAGAACCACCTCCACAGTATCTACAACTCCTACTATTACCACGACTCACCAATCCTAGTCCCTGATGCAGTAGGGGGTGAAATGTGTGATAAGGGTTGGTTTGACCTGCACGGACTTGTCCCCACAACAACGTCTCTGTCGTATTTCCTGGCAGATGGCCTGACCCGGAGTCAGGCAAGTTGCCAGATTGTTCTCATTTAGAAAATCGTCTGATGACAGACGATGGATTTAAGGCCCTCTGCGAATGGTGGAGGATTTGATTTAACGACGTCATGGTGCCAGCGCCCAAAGTTTTACCCCCTTTCAGGGAGGTAAATCATAGGATTGATCTTATCAATCCGAATAAAAGATATCATGAACGGCACACTACATGCCCACAATCTGTCATGACTGACAAATCCCGGGGCTCCATCAGCGGTGAATCAATGCTGACAGGTGATTCCGCTGACCCAAACCCATCCTTACCAGCCCCAACCCGATGTCTGTTCTATCGACCATGCACCGCTTCTGCACCTTCCGCAACCTCTGTCCATTTCTGGTTGTCCTTGACACCTCTGGTCAGGTCAACACTCCCCTCCGTATCTTGCTGGCCATCATGCTGTCCTTTTGTGACAGCACTGACAGACCACCCTCTGTTGCGGACTCATCAGCACCATGCTGATTCCTGCATCCCTTTGCAGACTTGTGTCAGCATTGCACCGACCCTGCATCCTGATTTGCGGACTTGTATCGGTGCCACGCGCTGACCTCCGCTTTTCCTCTGGCCATTTGTCACTTGGCAGCTTATCATTCATTCCTTTCCGAGTGCCATTCATCGCCTGCTTCCCTGCCAATATCGGCATTTGATCCCCTCTTTATTGGCACTAGGTTATTGATCTCATTCAGTTATTCATCAATAACCCTTGCCACTTATTGTTTATTGATCTGTTCCTCATTTCCAGTTCCCGGGCTCTTGTCCTTATTTAGTTTGACAATCCCCACTTATCTCCATGCCGGACTGACCGGCCTTTCTATATTCCCTCTTGCCTATTTATATACCTTGTAAATACTTTTGGGGACCCCAGTCTGAAATCAACTAGAGTACCCCCCCTGTCTGGTCTGAGTCTCTCCTTCTGCAAAGGGGGCTTCCCCCCTCTGAGTCCGTGCTCGCAGAGTCCGCGCTCCTCCTACAGGTCCACTCCGCCCGCAAGTCTTGTTTGAAGTCTGCTGTAAGTGTCAGTTTGTAAATATGGGATCTCCCCCAAATGTCAAGCTCAGGGCACAGCGCTCCACCTGAGTCGCTGAGGCCATGATCCCACTCTGCTAACCTTGAACAGCGCTTCCGGACGCGCTGCATATTTCCACCCACATATCTGCACGTGCGCTCCAACAGACTGTTAGAATGTGGGGATTCGGACGACTCTGGAGTGGAATCGGAGACTTATCATGGAAGGACCTCGGCCTCAGCGACTCAGGTGGAGCGCTGTGCCATTGCTGGTTGTCCTGGGGGTCCCTAATTTCGGATCTAGCAGAGGGAAAGTCTCTTGGGGGAATTCAAGTTGATTTCGGACTGAGGTTACAAGTTACTAGGTACATTGTATATAAGGAGGGGTCCGGAATCAAAAGGAACAAGGGTAGGACAAAAGGAGACAAAGGGAGATGGAAAGAGGAACAACACCAAGGGTCAAGGGTTTGACTCAATGGTGTTTCTCAAAGGAGGAATGAAGGGCCAAGGCCCAAGGAGGAAGGAAGGAGGTTGGGAGTGGGGAATGGCTAGCTGACTGAATAGAAAGGAAGCAGCAGCCCAGATAGGAATGAGGGAGAATAGCGGAATTGAATAGGACAATGCAATAGTTGCAAGGTCCGAGGTAAGTCTGGAAAGTCCGAACCCGGAAGTTAAACTCCGGAATATTGGCAAACGTAATTAAATGGAATGAGCTAACCAATACAATGGGTATAAGCAGAGGTGGGGTCAAAGTCCAAGGTCGGAGCTAAGACCGGAGGTTCCGGAGACGGAGACGTGAACAGGATTCCGGAGTGGAGGTCCGGAGTCGGGAGCATAGGTTTGCATACTCGTCTGGAAGGTGTCAAGGTTGGGGTCGGACCCGGAATGTCCTGGAGTTGGACCGAAGGTGGTGTCGGAGCCGGAGGTGGGATAACCTCTTGGGAGTCGGCAAGGAGGAGGTGATGGAAGGGAAGTAGGGCTCCGGAAGTCGGAGTTCGGAGTTCCAGGAGCCCGGAGCGGAGGTCTGGATTGCATGGATATGACACAGACCTCTGCATCGCCTCCAACCTCAACTCAGACAGAACCCAATCCATCTTCCATCCATCTTCTGACAGTTTGTCCGACTCCGACAATATCCCAGTCTCTGACAGCAATCCAGATCTCTGACACAATCTCTCGAAAGGCAACTTCGAGAAAAAGCTGAGCACTATGAATGTGCCAGTTGGTGGGTTAGATGCCCCACCATGATGGCGTGCCCTTTGCTGTGCTTGGCAAAGAAACACAGTTCTTTGAGAACCATCATTGATGCAAGGAATCATAATGCTAACATGATCCTCGATGTAACTCCCATGCCTGATATGAGGTCTATCATGGATAGCCTAGCTAGAAACATATATCGATCAAAGATTGATATGACTGATGCTTATGAGCAAATTCAGGTGGAACTTGACTGTGTTCCACGAACCACCTTTGCAACTCCATGGGGGACATATGTGTCAAATGTACTTCAACAAGGGGACTGTAATGGCCCCTCAACGTTCCAGCGAACCATGTCATGGGTCCTCCAAAATTGCATCGTTGGTCCATTCATGCTGTTAGAACTGGGCGAGGGCGGACGATTCCAGAGGGGAACCAAAGACTTAGCAAGGAGGGACCTTGGCCTCAGCAACTCAAGCAGAGCGCTGTGCCATTGCTGTTTGTCCATTTGGTCCTTAATTTCATAGGCGGTGAGCAGGAAGTCTCTAGGGGGCATCTCAGGTCGATTTTAGACTAAGGGCCTAAAACGAGTATGTACAAGTGCTGGTATATAATGGAGAGGACGAAAGCACAAGAATCACTGGAGTCAGTACCCGTTGAGTGGGTGTGTTGGAATTCAATGGGCACTCAGTAGGAGCTTAGGCCCTACGGCAATCATGGGTTTAAGGTGGCATGGTTGTAACTTACTTTTTTCCTTTATTCTTCTTTGCTTTGACATCCTGCTTTGAATCAGGCCCGACTACTCTTTGGCCTGGCACACTACGTGCTGGTGCCCTATCTCTTTCCTATAAAACTTTCGCCTTTTCGCATTATCATCCCCCTCAGTTCACTTTAACGTGAAGCTGAGGTGAGATCGATACTTTGACTAGTTATTATGATTCTTACTAATAACTAATGTATGATAGTTATTTCGCGATTAGGTATTATAACATTTTCAGTTCACTTTAACGTGAAGCTGAGTTATTTTGCGATTAGCATACTTATTCTAAGACCTGGAGTGCGATTGTGATGACTGAGACGATTGAGAGTAGTTGATTGGGCAGATTGGGCAGATTGAGCACTTGAATTGCTCTCAATCACCTCAATCAGCCTCGGGGGTTTCCTGATGTTGCGTTTTTGGAGTCCATGTTGATGGACACAGTAGTGGATGGCTCAAAAGCCACGAGGATGAAATTTTTCTCTCTCTCTCCCTCAGTTCATGTATCTAGAACTGAGGTGAGACACTCTTGATCTAACTGCACAATGTAGTAATAGCTAACAATGTGTAAATATGTTACCAGCGCTTACACGACACTAGGTAACTACAATATATCCTTCAGTTCACGTATCTAGAACTGAGCGCTTACGTGACGCTAGTTCATATCTTCAATACACCTCACATCCTGTTCAAGGAAGACCCACCATACTTGCACGGTGTTTGGTAAATTCCATGTTTACGGAAAGCTGGATGGCTTTCTTGAGGACCACTTGCAAGGGGTATTCATGAAGCCATTCACATCATGCATCCGTGGGTGGTCCCATACATGTGCAACGATCTCCTGCACGGTCAGCCTCGGCTGCCCAGTTGCTGCAACAGGTGGCTACCAGGTGGTGGCGGTAAAAACACATCTGGCCCTTTTTAAAGATAAAAGGCTATGACGTGTAAGATTCTCAGACTCGTACAAGAGTTCTAGAATTGAATCATACCTATGATGCATAAGATTCTGCATCAACATGTACATAGTTAGAAAAGTGTCGCTAATAATAAAAACTATAGCTCTCACCTCAGACTCGTACAAGAGTTCTGAGGGAGAGGATCTACAGAGAGAGCGCTCTTTATATGTGAGCCACATCTCTGACATGTCTCACCGCATAAAGAGCGCACAGAGAGCAAACAGAGAGAGCGAGACAAGACCCTCAAAACTCATTCCACTGTCAGTGGTGAGTTATTGATCATGTCTCGGTGTTTGTAGTGACCCCAAAAAAAGAATATCAAATCCTGTGCTACTCGGGCGCTGGAACTGGTTGTTGAAATTCCAACACGCCCTCTCAACGACGGTTCCCATTGATGATCCCCATGCCCTTTGCAAATTTGTCGTGTTTTTCGAATGAAAGTCCCTTTGTGAGGATGTCGGCTATTTGGTCGGCAGTTGGGATGTACTCGAGTGTGACATTGCCATCGTAAATGCAATCACGGATGAAGTGCTGCCGGACACGAATATGCTTAGTGCATGCATGAAAAGCGGGGTTCACAGCCAGCGCAAGTGCACCCTGATTATTGCCGAGTATAGTGGTGGGAATGGAAGGAGGTCGGAGGACATCACCAATGAATTCCCGCATCCAAATGGCTTCTTTTGCTGCATGTGTCAGTGCCATGTACTCTCCTTCCATGCTCGACAATGCAGTGGAGGGTTGCTTCTTCGAACTCCATGATACAGCTCCACCAGCCACCTTGAATACATAGCCAGAGATAGATTTGTGGTCGCGAGAGTCTCCAGCCCAATCAGAGTCCGAGTAAGCGGTAAAATCGCCTTCGCGAGTTCCCCCATTGTATATTAGCTTGTAATCCTTCATTGAGTTGAGGTATTTGAGGACTCGGTTCACAGCGTTGAGATGATCCTTGCCCGGATTTGCAGAATATTGACTAAGCGCACCTACGGCATAAGCGATATCAGGGCACGTTCCCAGCATAGCGTACATGATGCTTCCGATGCGGGACTGGTAGTCACGGGCATTGACTTCAGGGGCATCCAATTGAGGCAGTTTGAAGTTAACTGCAACGGGTGTTGAAATCGGATGAGAGTTAGTGAGACCAAAACATTCGACAATGTTGGTTATGTAGCGTGCTTGGGAGATAAAAATTAGGCGCCTCGCACGATCGCGAGTGATTTCGATTCCCAAGAACCAATGGATAGGGCCGAGGTCTTTCATCTTGAAGGCATCCTTTAGCTCTTCCTTCTTGGATTTGAGTAACTGGACATCGTTGCACAAGATCATCAAGTCGTCCACATAAAGGGCAATAATACAGAACTTCTTGTTCTGCCCCCTGTGAATGAACACGGCATGGTCCGAATTGCAGCGAGTAAATCCAAGTCGTCCAAATTCCTCTTTGGCCTTCTGGTACCAGGCCCTTGATGCCTGTTTCAGTCTGTAAAGGCTTCTCCCTAACTTCCACACAATGTCTTCATTTCCATGATCAGCACTTCCTGGCGGTGGTTCCATATAAATGGTATGTTCCAAGTCACCATTCAGGAAAGCGGTTTTGACGTCCATTTGGTCTATTTCCAGATCAAGATGTGCACCAATCGCGAGAAGAATGCAAATTGATGCCCACTTGACAACAGGCGCGAAGGTTTCCTCGTAGTCCACTTGGTAGATTTGGCTAAAACCTTTGGCCACGACTCTTGCCTTGTAGTGCTCTATCAAACCATCCGGCCCTCGCTTCAAGGCAAATACCCACCTACATCCAACGATGTTTCCAGATCTGACATCCTCCACACTAGCCAGACTGTATGTCCGCGTTTCCCTGAGGGAGAGTAGTTCATCCTGGCATGCCTCAAGCCAGGAATCTGCATCGGGTCGGTCGAGGGCATCATTATAGGTGCGTGGTATGTCTTCATGGGCCATGTAAGCGTGGTTTTCGCCCTCTTGCTGGGTGTTTACGGGTCCGGATTGCTGATTATTCCGAGTGTAGGAGCTGATGAAATATCGTTCATCGTCATCTCATGTCCGAGGTCGCCGCACTCATCCAGATCGTCGTGGTTCATCTGGTATCGCCTCTTCTACTGCATCATTGTCCATCCCTTCTTCAATCCTCCCCTCTGTCCCTTCGATAACCTCATTCTCATCATTCTCCATGATGCCCGTCGCACTTCCTTCTACCTTCTGGTCTTCGATTTCATCGCCTTTGGTGTTCTGAACCACATGTGATTGTGATTCAACGTCAGGTACTTCAATGGTGATGCGTTCCGATTCAGGGGACCCTTCGAAGAAATGAACATCTCGTGATTCATGGACCTTGTGTGTGTTTGGATCATATACGACGAAGGCCTTCTTGCCGATTGCCAACCCAAGGTGGATCCCGGTTATCGAGCGACTTGCAAGCTTGTTTCTGTACTTATCGGGCATGGCCAATGTGGCTTTGCAACCGAAGGTATGTATCGTCGAGACTGACGGCTTGTTTCCTGTCCATAGTTCATAAGGGGAAATCCCATCGGGGAGTGTGGAATGTGGAACAACGTTTTTGATGAGTGTGGCATGCCGAAGGGCATAGGGCCAGGCAGTTCGTCCGACCTGGGATTTAACACTTTCAAGCATTGCAATCGTCATAGTGACTAGTGTCCTATTAACATGCTCGGTCACGCCATTTTCTTGCGGAGTGTAGGGATTTGTCCTTTGATGGATAATGCCAACTTCTTTCAGGAATTGGGAGAACTCGGAAGAGAAGTATTCCCCTCCTCCATCGGTGTGCAAAATCTTAAGCCTTCTCCCAGATTGCCATTCAGCTTCTGCCAGGAAGGTCTTGAATGTTTCCAGGGCATCACTTTTGTTTTTGATGGGGTAGACAGTGAGGAATTGGGAATAGTCGTCCACGAAGGTGATGAAGTATCGGAAGTTTTCTCGGTTTGCGGCTTTCACTTTGCATATGTCGGAGAAGACACGTTCAAGGACTTTGTCCGATCGTGTGAGTGTTTCCCTTGGAATTGGTGATCGTGTATGTCCAGAGGCCTCACATTCTTTGCAGTATGTAGATGCATCTCCCTTTCCTCTCATAATGTCCATTCCAATGGCCATTCCACTCCGGACCATCTTAAGGATAGAGTCCACTGAGATGTGTCCGAGTCGGGCATGCCAGACATCAATAGAGGCTGTAGCTGTTGTCATACGGGCAACTTGTGCAGTCTCGACATTTTGGCTTCCATCGTATTTTGTGATGTAGACACATTCTGCTCCAATGATGGTGCATGACAATCTGTACAGTCCATTCATCAAGTGAGCTATTCCAACAAGTTCATGACTTGAGTTCAGGATGTGGCAATTATTGTCCAAAAATTGGATGCTCGACCCATGCTTGGCAAGATGGGGAACAGAGAGCAAATTGGTGCCAATGCGGGGACAGTGGAGGACATCTCTCATGATGGCTTCTCAATTTCCATAGCCATTGTGAATAATGATTTGGATTTGTCCTTGCCCGATGGCATGGACAACACGCTTGTCACCAAGGTATATGGGACGGGGAGTAATGAGAGTTGTGTAGGATGAGAACCAATCACGGTGCGTGCATAAGTGCGACGTGGCACCAGAGTCTATAATCCACTCAGATGAGTACGTTGAGCCTTGTTTCGCAAATGAAACATGTTCTTCCGCTAGGAGGACATCAATCTTGGCTTCCTTTTTGTCATTCTTTGTTGCCGGTTGTCCAGTCATCAGTTTAGGTGGGCGTTGACCTTCAGCTCCACCTCCCTCGGACCAACACTTCTCAATAGTGTGTCCGATTCTTCAGCACTTTGGGTTGGTGCACCACGGGCGTTCTCTGAATTTCTTGGGCTTCTTGCCATCTTGTTTGTTGCCTTTCTCCAGTGGTTTCACGGACTTGGCCACTAGTGCTGCGGTCTCAAGCTCTTCGCTTTTGATCGACTTCTCCTCTCTGATTATTTGGCTTATCAGAGTTTCACAAGCTAGCATCGACAAATCCTTGGTATTGGCAACAGTGATGGATTTGAGAGTTTTGTAAGCTGGTGGGAGAGCTTTAGCAATGATTAAGGCAAATTTGGCATCTGTGATGCTGTCGCCAAGAGAGTCCAGTTGCCTGCGCATTATGCGCATTTGGTTGATTTGAGGTTGTAAGAAACCACCTCCGCCTAATGCGGGCATTTAGTGTAATGGTAACACACTCAAGGTACCTATGCAGGGCTCTGCGGTTCGACTCCCAGAATGTCCATATTTTATGCATTAAGGTTCCTGAGACCACGTGTACAAATTCCAACATGGTGGACATTCTACGGAAGTCACCGAGCACACCCAAATCCGGTTGCTGCCACGTGAGATGGGCACGTGAAGTCAAGCATTAAATTAGCCAGCCTGACAAAGTTTCAGGGGGTGTAGCTCAGAGCACTAAGGACCCAAATCCGGCTGCTTCAGACCACATGATGTGAACATGTAGGAGATTAGCAGTAAGTCCGGCCTGAATATGAATTCAGGGGGTGACGGCTCACGGGCTGTTGGAAGCCCGGTGGTTAGGGTCACATGTGGATCACGGGCTCAATCCCATGTGAAGGGGGTGTGTAAGAAACCACCTCCGCCTAATGCGGGCATTTAGTGTAATGGTAACACACTCAAGGTACCTATGCAGGGCTCTGCGGTTCGACTCCCAGAATGTCCATATTTTATGCATTAAGGTTCCTGAGACCACGTGTACAAATTCCAACAGAGGTTCCAGTGCTTTGGACTCATCCAACTTGAAGTGGTGTAGGTCGTGCATCAAATCAGATGCATCTAATGCACCTTGACCCAAGTAGCGTTGCTCTAGCGCTAGCCAAGCCTCCTTCGCAGTCTTTTTGTCCTCAGCAATATTGAGGGGATTTTCTTCCAGCGTGAGACATATTTGGGCAAGGGCTCACTCGTCCTTTTCATTCCATTCTTCGAGAGTAAGACTAGTCATCTGCGTAGTGGAAGTGGATGAGGTAGAAGTGCCACTGGTAGTAGCAGTTGCAGTGGGGTTAGGTGCAGCAGGCGGAGCGGCAGGGGCACTAGCAGCAGTGGTAGAAGAAGTAGAGGGAGTAGGGGGATCAGAGGTGTTTGATTTCGGATTGACAAAATTCCAGAGTCCCCGATCAATTAGAACCATACGACATCGGATAGACCATATACAGTAGTTCTTCCCATCGTTCTTAAGTTTCTCAATGCTGTGAGTACTTTTAACATCGCTTGAATTAGCCATCGCTGGGCTCATAACCTTTTAAAGATAAAAGGCTATGACATGTAAGATTCTGCATCAACATGTACATAGTTAGAAAAGTGTCGTTAATAATAAAAACTATAGCTCTCACCTCAGACTCGTACAAGAGTTCTGAGGGAGAGGATCTACAGAGAGAGTGCTCTTTATATGTGAGCCACGTCTCTGACATGTCTCACCGCATAAAGAGCGCACAGAGAGCAAACAGAGAGAGCGAGACAAGACCCTCAAAACTCATTCCGCCGTCAGCGGTGAGTTATTGATCATGTCTCGGTGTTTGTAGCGACCCCAAAAAAAGAATATCAAATCCCGCGCTACTCGGGCGCTGGAACTGGTTGTTGAAATTCCAACAGCCCTTGATGTTGTCAGTGTCAAATTGAGTCGTCCTTCACGCCGTCTTGGCTCTAACCCAGGGACCAGTACCCACTTCAGGTGGGTGTTGGAGGCCTGAGAAACCCGCTGGCTGTCGCATTATCAAAGAGATGGTCAAAGCTGAGACGAGGTGTTCTAAGTGAGTGTCCCATGAAAACCCGTCCCCGTAAAGGTCATGGCCGGCCTGCTGTTGCAACTTGAGCATTCACGGCACTGAGATTCAGACTGTAAATCCAGTACAGGATTAGGTGAATAGAACGCCTTCGTTCTCTGGGGAGTAGCACGATAGTAGGCCCGAACCTCCACCGAGTGCGGCTTCCGGCTTGTGAGTTATGAGAAGTGGCAACAGTTGGAGGAGAACGAGATATATTACAACAGAAATGAGTACAATCAAAATAATCCCAATACAAGGTCTGTGTAATTATCGATAAGTCAAGAAAAGAGGGAAGAAAAATGAAAGGCGCTGCGACAACTGATGCCATTAGCCGGACTACAGAGCTCGAGCGGCGGAGCAGTTGCCTTCGGATATGCAGCCAGGTCAGTGTTAGGTTACCTCATCGAGAAAAGTCAAACTTACCATAGAATTGACCAAATGTTTGTGTGTTTGCGTTAACGGAGATTGATAAGGTTTGCTGACGATGTTCAATAGGGAACACATCTAGACTAACGCCCCCTAACCGAATGAACAGGGGCATCAGGGGATTCCTCTCATTATTCGAGCGGAAATCTACGCACAGTTGTAATGGCCATCCCTTTTGGTTTTATAGTGGAACCACACCCAACCACCTAGCGTGACAGGGAAGTTGACATTGCCTTGGGCCGTGCAGGTTTGGAGACTGACGTCCACTTCTACCCTAGCCGGGCCGTTGCAAGTAACGGTGACCTGCACTGTAGAGCGAGCACCATTCGTGGACGTAGTGGTGGAGCCTTTGGTGTTCGTGAGGGAGACGGAAAGAGTTTCTGACGAGTTGAAACTGATTTGAGAAGAGAGCGAATTCAGTGAATCAAGAGGTTCACCCACCGGAGATTGAGTAGAGTAGGAACCCAAGCATAAGCTCAGCTGTAAACTGGGTTGAGTGACCTATATCAGTAGAAGCTAGGATATGGTGTATCAATGGCGGTATCGGTGGATGCTAGCGCATCTCGACCTACTTTCAACCGTGGTCGAGGCGCTGACCGAGGAGCCTTGGAAAATATTTACTTGGGCAGAAGTGGAACCCTCTGCCTAGAAAATATAAGGGCCAGCGATGAATTGTTCTAACATAGCTGGGGGCGGAAGGACCTACAATGTATCCGGTGAGGTTCATGGTTGAGTTCGAGCATATGGGATTGGAATTCCACGTTGCCGTGAAGTGCATCGGGCTCGGGTAGCACGCTTGTGCTGGACCGTCCAACTATTTCGGGTCAATGGAGTCGTTCCGGTGGTACTGATGAGTGCACGTACGTTAGGGGGGTTTACTCTTATGCTGTCCCAATCGCCACCCCAGTTGACTGTAGCAAAGTTGCAGAGCATCACCCATCGCATTCAGCTGATCCATATTGATCAACTGACACAAACCCTGCTGACGGCTGAGGAGAGAGCTACCAATCGTAGAGCCGCGCAAAGTCCTCGCCTCTTCCTCGCTCATCTGAGCCGGGCCGCTAGGCCACCTCCGCAGGGAAGGAGTAGCCTGGGTTGATAGGACGAAAACCAGGACGATGGCAAAAAGCGTAGAAATGGCGACCATAGATAATGGAGCGGTACTTCTGGTAAGCTAGACAAAACGAAAAGGATCGAGGGTGCGTCTGCGGAGATCCTGCCAAAGCATTGACGCTCGTTTTATGCATCTCAGCGACCACCAACTGGGTCCAAGCACAACCTGTGCTAATTGCTAACAAAGTATCGAATTGTTCCTGGCGCGCGAGGATGGTTTTTAGGCGCGCCTGCGTACTGGTGCCTTGTAGAGACTGGGATCCTGGCCATATCTCACGCTCACGCTTCCAAAAAATTCCGTGCGGCCATGAACTTCACTAGAGGGAATGGATGGCTATCTTGTTCTTCGGCTCCTAGCAACCCTGATTATCATGGCGAACACAGTCCGTCCCCCCAGCCAAGTGTCTCTGCACCCTAAGTCCTCGCTCCATCCCAAAAGGTTTCTAAGTATTTCCGTTGGCGGTGACACTGCGCACATAGCCTTGGGCACATGGAGAATTTTGGCGCGCGCCCGCCCACTTTCGGAGCCAACCAACGGAAGTTCATGATGCGTAGCTGACTTCTGATGACAGGTGCGGCTGCACACTGCGGCATTGTCTGCTGCGTACTTGAGCGACTGGGTAGGTCCCAACCGTCCTTCTGGGAGAAATGGAATAGCGATTGGTTCTCTGGTGCAACGATGCATCCATGTCATGCATGAGTAAGTTATGTACCTCCAACACCGCCTTTGTGAGGTGAATATGAATTGGCGGTGCAAGGATCACGCTGGTCCACTTGCGGAAGACAGGCTTGAACTAGCTCGGGGGAAATGTGGGGCATTGGCAATGAATCACTTCCAGCACCAATGGCGGCGTCAGGGGGTGACCAATGAGTAATTTGAATAAGTGGAGCAGCGGGCTCGGTGAAAGAGGGGAAGCAAGATTTCAGTGAATGTGCGGAATCGTGGAAGCAGACTGCCATCTCGGCAGCAAGTAGAAGCCGGAAACAAAAGGCGAAAACATCCCGGGTTCAAGTCCTTGCACGGCAAGTACCCCAGTCTAAGTCTGGTAACATGCCACAGCAGAGAGCAAAGCCAAAGCCAAAGAAGCTCGCGAGTATGTAAACAATGACACAAGCTGCTTGTCGAAGCCTGCAAGCCCAACGTTCTGAATAACTGTATGCAACGTGGACACCTGCGTTTAAGTTTATGGCATGTAAGTCCTACAACTAGCACCAATAGCTTGGGCCCCTTCACAGGGGGTCGCTGCGGGCGTTGGGGCGATTCGTCAGCTCGAGAACAATGCCAAATTCATTAACTAGCCAGCATCCACTTGAGGTGAAAAGTGGACGCATTGCAACACATAGCTGCCACTGCCCGCGCTACATTACTTACATAATTTGACAGAACACTTGAGTCAACAATTACCTTGCTTCTTCCACCCGTGTTGTGAGAATCTTACATAACTTTCCCACCATATGGATGTTGCGCTTCTTAAGTTCTTTAGGGCACAAGGGGCAGCGGAGCGAGATGGTGGATCTGTTTTATTACTGGTGCATAGCTAGTCTTCGGGACCGGTCTCTTCCCGCTAAAGACAAGCTAAAGAGAGGCTGGTCGCCTGCCTATGTTGTCGGGGTTTGGTGTATCTAACTATGGCGGGGAAATTATAGTCCTTCTCCGCTATATGCCCTCGTTCCATCCTGCCCCTCTCTGGGTCTCCTGGCTCTGGGTCTGCCAAATTTCGTTCGGGATCGGTTCCGTCTCGGGTGTTCGTACGTTTGCCCGCTGTGCGGGGACGCCTTCATGGGTTAGGCAGGTTACCAGCCTCTACCCTTGGGTCAGTCATTGTCTCAAGCTTCCCACGTTACCCAGGAGGACAACAGCCGGGATTGTCCCGTTTAATGGAAACTCATGTGGATGATGCACACATCCTTGCTGTCCGTTCCACACGGACAGTACATCGCCGTGGCGGTTTCTGAATGTTAAGGGATAGCGAGAGCAGCAGTTGGGATGCACCTAATAACTTCCAGCTGGAAAGTCTTGTGTGCCTGCTGGAAGGCTGTCGCTCAGGCTGAGCGGAACAAATACATGTGTCAGAATACCCAGGGGTGATTCTCATCATGGCGATTGCCCACAGTGTGGGAAAATTCTGGGTGAGCAACTCGCCTGAACAGCCACACCATGTGCTAGACATCACATGGGCTAGGAGTAACCTACCTGTCATATCCATACAATCCTGACCTCCACTCCGGGCTCCCGGAACTCCAAACTCCAACTTCCAGAGCCCTACTTCCCTTCCATCACCTTCTCCTTGCCAACTCCCAAGAGGTTATCCCACCTCTGGCTCGGACACCACCTTCGGTCCGACTCCGGAACATTCCGGGTCCGACCCCAACCTTGACACCTTCCAGATGAGTACGCAAAACCTATGCTCCCGATTCCGGACCTCCGCTCCGGAATCCCGTTTGCATCTCGGTCTCCGGAACCTCCGGTCTTAGCTCTGACCTCGGACTTTGACCCCACCTCTGCTTATACCCATTGTATTGGTTAGCTCATTCCATTTAATTACCTTTGCCAATATTCTGGAGTTTAACTTCCGAGTTCGGACTTTCCAGACTTACCTCGGACCTTGCAACTATTGCATTGTCCTATTCAATTCCGCTATTCTCCCTCATTCCTATTTGGGCTGCTGCTTCCTTCCTATTCAGTCAGCTAGCCATTCCCCACTCCCAACCTCCTTCCTTCCTCCTTGGGCCTTGGCCCTTCATTCCTCCTTTGAGAAACACCATTGAGTCAAACCCTTGACCCTTGGTGTTGTTCCTCTTTCCATCTCCCTTTGTCTCCTTTTGTCCTACCCTCGTGTAAGGTCGGTTGAGGTTCCGACCTTGGTGTTGACTCCTGCTATCCTCAAGCTGTCAGGAATTAGGCAGTATAGAGCTGTAATTTCGACAGGGGAGGAGAAGAGTGAAAACCTGTTTCACCCTTCCCCGCAATTTATATACATTGTTTACATCGAGAAATAAAGAGTAATAAACAATGAATAAAGAAAGCGTGCACAGCACGCATCACCACACATCCATAAGTGAAAGGTTATCTTACTAGTTTGGGGATGGTAATGTTCCGTTCCCCCGTTCGCCTCAGGCCTCAGTAATCCGTCTAAGTATACGCTTGATTTGGCTGTATATTGATGGGGTAGAAGTAAAGGCTAATCTGCCTTTTACAGCTACCCCGAGGGTTTATATACAATCTTATACATTCTCGGCACAAATAAATAGAGAAGCTTCCGCGACGCTAAATTAGCGTCGCGACATAATTATTACACAACACAACATCAACTGATGTTGTGGGCGGAATATAGACATGGGCCGGGGCCTCACATCCTCCTCCCT
Organism: Cantharellus anzutake; assembly: GCF_015039405.1. Taxonomy (NCBI): domain Eukaryota; kingdom Fungi; phylum Basidiomycota; class Agaricomycetes; order Cantharellales; family Hydnaceae; genus Cantharellus; species Cantharellus anzutake. The sequence goes on along the minus strand of NW_024067080.1, from coordinate 131,427 downwards.
TGCGATACTAGATCGCAGACAGGGTACTAGCATATATACACAAGGGGAAAGCAAGCATTTTTAAAGAAATCAAATTTTTTTTTTGCGTTCTACATACGAAGAATGTATGCAAACGGGGTGTCACGGCCGTGCATTCCGGCCCGTTAGCCGCCCGTCCCGATGCCGCCCGAGCCCGTTACCGCTATGCGAGCGTGAGCGCGAGCCCCGACCTCAGCCCTATCCTCCCTGAGGGTTCCCTGCTCACTCCCCCACTTGCCCCTAGGCTCCCCTACACTTGGCTGACTCCCCCACAGCCACACCGACCTCCCTGCCCCGAGTCCGCCTCTGGTACTGACCTAGCGTGACTCCGCGACATCGCCTACTCCGCTATGATACCATCGCCGCTATCGCGGCCCTACACCCCTTCGTTTATTTATCTGTTATTGTTTGTTTTGACCCTCGGTCATTGCCGGCCATGGTGCGGCCAACCCCGCTCTTTGTTCCTATTTGCTTCCGGACCCTTCGGCCTTCGGCCCGGGTCCGCTTCTATTCATTCCACCTTCATATATATATCCTGTATACTACATTATAGTACCTTAGCTCTAATATCGACTTGACCACGACCCCAAGCCCTGACCCCAACAAGGCAGCCCCAGTAAGTTCGAAATGAGGGCCAAGAGACAACTAGGGGGCACAGCACTCCCTTTAGAGTTGCTGAGGCCAAATGCCCTACCCTCGGGCCTTGTCTGAGGCATCATGGCCATCGCGGCCCTTAGCGGTCCACATCGGCGACCTTCGGTGCCCGACCCTGGATCAGTATCTAACACGGGGGCACACTCATTGCAGGAGGCTATAATAGTATTTTGTAGGCGAAGCCCACTTAGAGTTTCTCCTGGAACATATGCACCCAGATCTCGACGACAGTGTTGTTGACGATGGAACGACTTTCTCGTCGTTGTGAGTTTATTAAATACCATCGTCCACCGTGACGATGTTGACAGTGTAGGTCGTCGACGGCAGAGTTGTCGCCGACGAGAAAATGAATAATCAACGACGATTGCGTTGACGAAGGACGAAGGGTACAGAATAGACAATCAACGACAGCATTGTCGTTGACGAAGGTAAGAGATTATTGATCAACGACGGCCTTGTCGTTGACGAAAATGGGTAATCAACGACGGCGTTGTCGTTGACGAAGGTATGGATGAGGGGGGGTCAGTTCCTCATTTGTTTACGCGGCGCTGACCCGGACGGGCCAGAGCCGGATGGGCGATTCGACGTAGTCCTACGAGTCGTCGTGGACCTAGCCGTGTTGACGGCGACATCGTCACTCAGATAGTTGTCGTCGTAGTGACGAGTCTCGACATCAGCGTCGTTCATGGACGAATCCTCGTCTTGACGACGGTGCGAATAATGGACATGGTGCACGGGATGGCCACGTCCATGAGAAGAGGGAGCACGCCCTCGCACTGGTGGTGCGTGGGCGGATTCGTACACCGACGAGTGTGCATACGTCGGAGGGGGGTATTGCGGCGGAGGTGGGGCGTTTGAATACGCCACAGGGTGTGGGCTCGCGTACATCATAGGCGGGTTTGAGTACGACGTTGGGGGAGGGTTCGAGTACATAAGTGCTCGTTCCTGGCGTTGAATTTTACGACGCTCACGAGCGTCGTCAGTCATTGGTTTTATCCATCGACACGCGAGGATGTACATCCGTGCAATACGAGCCGGGGGGTACTGGTCGGGAAGTCTTTTCGCCTCCGTCTCAATGTCGTTGCGCAACATACGCATTCGTGAGGCGCGGTTGTTTGTAGCCACCCTGTACCAATCGGTACAGGTGTCGACGTCCTCTTGCGAGGGCTTGCCCGTCTTGAACGACCAGGCAAGATGGTACATTGTAGCATAGAACCTCACACCCTCTTCGGTGTGTATGTAGTTACGAACCAACTCGAACCACTTAGGTTCTTTGTCGCGGACGAGCGCAGCCGCGTCTGGGAATTCGATTCTATCGACATGGTCGATGTCGTAGAAGCGGGTAGGAAGGGCCACCGATCGACAATATGTCGGTGGGGGTAGGGGTTCGCCATGCACTTCAGTGAGTTTGGCGTCGTAGTACTCATAGTAATGGTAGCCGGGTGGACGGTTCGCGACGAATTCTTCGAACGGGGCATCAGGGTCGACGACCCATTCGCCTTCCATCTCGTCATCGTCGGACGTGGGGGCCCATCTCTTGGAAGAGGTGGTTTTTTTCGACGGCGCAGACTTGGCCGACGCAGGATCCACCGGGCCAACCCCGGGGATAACGATGGTTTGGGGAACAGTGGGCCGTGACGACGAGGGAGCAGAAGATGTGATCGGGGCGGGTTTGGGAGACGCAGGGCATCCCCTCGCCGTGCGCGCGACTCTAAAGACGTCCTCGTTGAGTTCGTCGTTGGCCTTTCGGAGGGATTCGACCCGTCGATGAAGACGGTCGTTTTCAGAACGCAGGTCGTCGGCCTCGTTCTGCAGCATCTCATACTTGTTCCTGAGCTCATCGAGCTCATCACTCCTACGTTCGTCTTCGAACGTAGTCTCTTTGCGTTTCTCGAGTTTCTTTTCGATACGGGCCCACACGACTTCTGTAATCATTTCGAGTTGATCGAGCCCTGTCTGCGTGGAACGCGGCAGGTGGGGGTATTTCTCACTCGCGCTTACGCGAGTGGGCAGGACCAAATGGTCCTGTTTTGGGGTTAAAACGCCCGTGCTGGGCGTTCCAGGGGTGACAGTCTGAGCGACTGTGGAGTTGTCGTCCATTGACGACATGGCAGCATCCGTGGTGGGACTTACAGGTGGGGAGTTTGGACTGGAGTCTACGAGGGCCTCCTTGATGGGGGAAAGGTCGAGGGAGGAATCAGCGAGGGGGGATTCAGTAGCGTTCATTTGAGCGATTTCAAATTTGATGGTAGGAAGCAGGATTTGATCCCGCTTTCGTCGCATTTATCCGATATTATTCGGATATTCCCGGACTTGCCAGTTTAGGCAACTCATGGCTTCAATGCCATAGTTGGCCGTGATAAGGCATTGATATCCGCTGGTATCGGACCGGTAGGCGACGTTCACGCCGTGGTCGTGATGGTCCGCTGGATCTATTGTCCGGCGTCTGATCCCATCGTTGACGGTTCAGTTCCTCGACGTTCTCTACCCCTTGTACTGTTAGGTAGTCATCCAACGCAATTAGATCGTTTACGTTGGCCAAGGGTTCCCAAGTAAGGTCACCAAGTCCCCATCGGACACGGAACCATAAAGACTTATCGTCGTCCCATCGATGGTCGACGATTTCCTTAACCTGGTATTCCCGTTCTGGGTCGTCGCCAAAGTCGTAAAACACTTCTACGGCGCGCCCAGGGAACAGCACAGAATCATTCGGCTCATGAGGTGCGAGCCGTGAGACGTGGAACTTCGCAAAGATATTTCTTTGCGTCAACACTGGGGGAAGCCTGAGGACGTAGTTTGATGAGTCCTCAAATACCTCCAGTATTTCGTAGGGGCCAATATAAGTTGGCAACAACTTATGCGCCCTCCCCTTGGGGAGGTTCAGATCTTTCGTTGAAAGATATGCGTAGTCCCCTTTCTTCAGTTTTGGGGAATCAGGGCGCCGATGTCAGTTCGCCTGGATAGCCTGTTCTACACGACTCTTAATAATAGCGTCGTGAGCGGCCTGGATGTTGTCCAGGGCCCGCTGGGCAAAGGATTTCACCCCCGGCAATTCGGATGACGGCAGAGACACGGTCATTTGTGGGAGGTATCCGTATACCAACTCAAATGGGGCGAATCCCGTTGATTTGTTCGCACTTGAGTTCAATGCGAATTCTACCATGGGTATATGCATGGCCCAATCTCGCTGATCGGGTCGGACGAATGACCAAAGGATCTGGACCACCGTCTGGATCGCTCGTTCTGCTTGGCCATCCCCTTGAGGATGGAATGCGGTAGTTAACTTGAGTTTAACACCCATGAGTCGGTGTAACTCAGTCCAAAATTGAGACGTAAACTTCGTGTCACGGTCTGACACGATGGATGTTGGCATGCCGTGCAAGCGCACGACATGTTGCAGGAACAGATGCGCCAGTTCAATAGTCTTGACCTGGGTCGTCACAGGCACTAGGTGAACCTGGCACGTTAGTCGGCACAGAACTACCCAGAGGTAGTTATAACTCAGGCTCGTCGGGAATGGTCCGACGAAATCCATGGCGATTGACTCCCAAGGTTTCTCAGGGACCGGGAGCTGGTGAAGCAGTCCCGGATATCTGAGTTTGCTTTTCTTGGTCGTCTGGCACGTCCCGCAGGACGTGCAGAATTTCTCGATGTCTTTTGACATCGAAGACCACCAGTAGTGTTTGCGTATGTACTCGAGCGTCTTCTTGGCGCCGAGGTGACCAAGGATGCGGTGTGCGTGCTCGATCGCGATGCCCGTTATCCTCTCCCCTTTATGAATAGATTCAGGGAGGACAAGTCGTGGCTCGCCTGAATCATTCAGACGGAAAATCAGGCCATCGACGATCGAGAACCTAGGGAAATCCCCAGGTTTTGCCAGGATCCCTCTCCAAGCATTGTGTTTGGAGTAGCCGTCTTTCACACTTGCGATGAAAGCTTTGTCCTCCACATGAGGACGTAGCTCTGCCAATGGCGGCAGTACATCTTCGAGGGAAAGCTCCCTCCTCCCTTGACGATCGTCAGGGGGATCGAGCACGGATGCCTCGAGATCTCGTGGCTCCTGAGCGTCTCCGATAGAGTGGGACGCACCCAGCCGTATGCACTGCAGTCTCAACCTGTGCAGGTGTAATAATTCCCGTGCTTCCTCAGCACGCGCCAAGGGCAGATCGTCGCCCTCTTTATCAATCCATATATCTGCGGATACGTAATCGTCGTAGTGGACATCCTCGTCTGACGAGGACTCATAGTATCGCGACAGGGCGTCGGCCACTTTGTTTGTGTGGCCTTGTACATACACGATGTCACAATTGAAACCGTGAAAGAAATTCTGCCAACGAATGTGACGCGGCGCAGTGTGATTCTTCTCTTTGAAGTAAGTAAGCGCCTTGTGGTCAGTGACCACAGTGAATTTCCGCCCACCAGTCAGCTCGTCGAGCCATTTGGTGAGCGCTTCCAGAACGCCTAGAGCTTCTAGCTCATAGGCGAAATACGCCCGTTGAGTCGGGGTGAACTTCTTCGACATAAACGCAGCAGGGTTAGAGGCTTGCCATTCTGCACCCTGTGCGAGCACGGCCCCGACGCCAGCGGGGCAGGCGTCGGTGATCACCCAGACACGGTACTTGTTTTGGTCTTCTGAATCCGGTATATCCCAGATTATGGGCTTTAGAATCGGCGTCTTGCACGCAATTACTTTGATCTGCGCGAAACATTTTTCGTGTAGGGCGCTCCAGCGGAACGGCATATGGCTGGTGCATATGGATTGCAACGGTCCAGTGTATGCACTGACGTTGGGTAGGAATTTCGCTAGGTACTCAATGAGCCCTAGGAATCGCAGAACCTCGGTGTGGTTCTCTGGCGTTCGCCAGTTCCTTATTTTCTCTAGTTTGTCGGAATCTGCGTGGATTCCGTTTGAGTCCACTTTACACCCCAGTATGTCGAGTACAGGGGCGAATGGCTCAAATTTTCTTGGGCTTACATAGAGCTTCTTGTCCCTCAGACGAGTATATATCCACAAGAATTTCTCGTTGTGTTGCTTCACTGACATAGTTCCAGTGAAGATGTCGTCGAACCATACGTGGACGGCTCGACCGATTTGGTCCCTTAGGATCCAAGTCAAAACGCGCTGGAACGTGGAAGGGCCGTTACAGTCCCCTTGTTGCAGCACGTTCGATATGAAAGTACCGTACGGGGTACTCATCCCCGTGTATTGTACGCAGTCCAGTTCGATACGAATCTGTTCGTACGCGTCTGTCATATCGATCTTTGATCGATAAGTTACCCGAGCCATACTATCCATGATGAAACGCATGTCAGGCATGGGCGTGACATCGAGAATGGAGTTCGCGTTGCGATTTCTCGCATCGATTACAGTCCGTAAAGAACCGTCCTTCTTTGCAAGACAAAGAAGTGGAGCCGCCGTTGCGACCGCCTTGCGTTCCCACCATTGGGCTCGCTCATAACAAGCGATCTTTTCTCGAAGCTGCGGTTCGAGAGCCTGAGGGCAAGTAGCCCTTCTTTCTATATATTTTTTATTCGGATCAATCAAGTTGATCCGGTGGTTAACCTCCCTGAACGGAGGTAGGACTTCAGGGGCTGGCGCCATGACGTCTTTGAAACGTTCACGCCACCAATTCCTGAGTGGCACGAATTCAGGGTCTGTCATTGGCAGACCTTCTAAATGGGAACAGTCGGGAAGCCTGAGATTTTTCGACCTTGGGCTTGGCCAGTGATTGGGCCACTGGGAGGTATCCGCATCTTTTTGAGCGGAGATGGCAAGGATGCGTGGCGAAGGGTTTCCAGCCTTCGCCGTATTGCGTCATGCCATCTGTTTAGATGACAGTTTGGATTCGGTGCACGGGGAAGTTTGGGGCGACCGCGTGCAGCAGCCCCCACTGAGGTTTTACCCCGTTCCGTCAGGACATCAAACGTTTTGATGTCGCCCGTCTTTATGTGGACGGTGTGAGTTTCGAAATTGAGGGACGCTCCGTTGGCGTTCAGCCACGGAGCTCCGAGAATGGCGTCGTAGCGGTCAATGTTGACGACGTCAAAATAGTGAGTAGACGTAACCCCGTGAATGGTTACGGGAGTATTCGTGCTGTACATTATGCACAAACAACTGTTTTTGGTCCCCATTTGGAGAACCAAGGGGTTTGGCAACTCGAGCAGTGGAATGTGAACTGCTCGGACAAAATCTGGAGATAGGGCATCTGTTTCAGCGCCACTATCAAATAGGACAAAGGCGTTTACCCCGGCGATGTTAACCTCGCTGGTGAGCGTCCGCCTTAAGTCGGCGCTGCGGTTTTCAGGGTATTTACCCGCCTCTTGCGAGATTCTAAACTTTGCGTCGAATATTGGCGGGATTTTCTTCAGAAGCTTGTTAGGCACTGAAGAACTCGTCACACTTTGCGTTGACGCTTTCCCCGATGAAGATTTTGGGACCGGTATAACACCGTCCCTCTTGTAGGTCTTTATCGCGTCGTCGACAAGCTCAGCTACTATCTGCTCATCAGATGGCAGTTTGTCTGCTTGCCGAGCAGACGCTAATTTAATGGAGAAGTTTTCGTCCGTGGGATCCACGAACGTCATAGCACCGACGAACATGTCGGCGTCCACTTCTACGTACTCCTCCACCTCAGCGAGGAGGTTGGGATCGTATGGGTCGTCCACGAGTTTATCGTCGAACGCCTCATCGTCGGCCATATAGTCCTGCACCTCTGCAGGATCTTCAACACCTTCCGGTTCTTCTACAGGCTCCGAGTCCTGTAGGTCTCGTTCGTCAGACTCGACCGCTATGTTGTACATGCGCGGTTTGGGCTTGTCGTGATTTGGGCAATCACGTTGATAGCCTATTTTCCCGCATTTAAAACAACGCGGTTTCCCATCCTTGTCCAAGGATGGCGTCGATTTCGTCGCTGTAGACGACGTCGATTTCTCTGTTTTTGGAGCCGGCGAATAGCTCGCACGGAAGGTTGAGCGTTGTCCGCTCTTCAGAGCTGACGTGTTTCCCCCGAATGTGTTTTTGTACACTTTCTTGGTGGACGAAGAATCAGCAGCTTTTTTTGGGTGCTGCTGCGGCGTTGGCTTGTTTTTGCGTCGTTTTTGACGCGACTGGCGCTTGCGAGTCGTTACGATACGCAGAGATCGCCTTAATTGAATCGTATGCGTGGTCCAAGCGGAGCACGGCGGTCCACAACTCGTCTTTCGTTGTGTAGTCCACAGAAATGTCGTGGCGCATAACCATCTCCCGACGCATTTCGCCAGGGATGGCGTTCAGGAAACGTTCATTGAACGTTGCCTGGTCAGGAGGCATGATCATCTCCCCAGCTGCACGATACAGCTGGTTATAGAAGTGTTTGATTCCCTTCGCGGAATCGTATGAAAGCATTTTGAACGCTTTCGTGGATGCTACTGCTGCAGACTTCTTGATGAAGGTGCAGATAAGGATCTCTAGTAGATCCCAGAATGGGGGGGTTACCCCGTTCTGCACTCCAATGCGTATATAGTGCATCAGGAGGTCTTGTGCCTCGCCTTCAATGGCGGTTGTCAAAGTGTGGACGTGAAACTCGTTGTAAGCTTCACCCTTCCACCCACACGACGACATATAGGCTAGCCAGGAGTGCAGCCAGTTGTGGAATATCTTCGAGTTATTCTCTCCAGACCATTTGATGGTCGGAGTCAGTCCCTGCATCTTCTTGAGCAGTTCTGGGCGTACATCTGCAGGCAGTGGCTGCAGGATTCGGACCTCCACACTTCGGCATGCAGATTCAAGAAGCTGAGTCATGAACTCAGATGGATCAGGCACTACTCGTGCCGCCGGTGCTGCGTATGAACGCATGGTTGAGTCAAACAAACCAGGTCGTACAGACGAGCGGTTTGGAAAGTTGGATGAAGGCTCCCGTTTTGCTTCGGTGCCAAATAGGTCAGGAAATGGTGGGTTGGGCCAGGACGAGCCACCCTCGCCACCATCCTCGTCATCACCATCGCCACTCGGACGGCGGGGCCTTCTTCCCGAGTTAGACCTAACTTGGTCTACACGCCTCTTGCCCCCTTCTGGAGCCGCAGGCGGTTGTGAGAATCGGTGGTAGTTATCCAGCACTCGTCTGAGTGCTGTGCCGTGGGACAGTCTTTCGGGGTCTTCACCGTTTGCCCCACGACCCACGTTGTATACGAATGCTGCGTCTGCATCCAGACGGGCGTTAAAGTCAAAAGTAGATTCGCTGAGACTACGCTTAGCGAAGATAGGTCTGACCTTGGCGGGCTGTCCGCCAATGTCATCTACACGATCCTGGACGTAGATCGGGCGTTTTTTTCGTGCGTAGTAATTGTACGGAACACTGGTGGCTTCCGCGTCACCGTCTTCCTCTTGTATCGTCTCCACAGTGGCCTTCATCGGCACTGCTTTCTTTCTCCCGTGGTCGGGAGGGAAATTACGCGTTTGAGTAGCGTCAACGCTTGGTGTCTTCACCCCACTGTTCGTGGGTTGGGACGACAGAATGAACGGCGCGGGCACGAAGCCTGGCCTGAAATGGAATGGAGAAGTTCCACTCTCCCCTGTAATCGATGATCCAGCCAGTTGTCCTGGGTCGATCTCCCTACCCTTTCCTTTGGCGTCAGTGGTTACTGGCGCCATCGACGGGGTAGGCGGCTTAGTTCCACTAAAGATAGGAACAAAACGTCCGTCAGATTCTTGTACCTCGACAGACGCGCGTGAACTTGTCGCCTCTGTGACGACGGCAGAGACAGTGGGGATCCCTCCAGGTATGGGGACCCCACTGATTGGTTGACCCGTTGGATTAACGGGGACTACAGGGACCTCCTGGGGCGCTTGCGCCTCCACAGCGGGTTTAGTGATTTGTTGACCCGTTTGATTAACGGGGACTACAGGGACCTCTTGGGGCGCTTGCGCCTCAACAGCGGTTTTTTTCGTCTGGTCAGAGACGACGATGGGGTTTCCACCTGTTGTTGGGTTCATTGGAGGGTTTGCAGATGGGTTATCCACCGTTGCTGCGGGTGGCTTTGGCTCGTCGCGTCGAGAGAGCGCGAGGAGAATTTCGTTAAGTTTCTCATTAAGTCTTTCCTCCACCTTAATGATGTTACGATCTAGATGAGCGATGTTGTCGCTATTCCCAGAGATCTGGGTATTCATGTTACGGACATCGCCTCTCAAGTCGGCGATGTCGTCGTCGACTTGGTCGACGCGATTTCTTAGTACTCGCGCCGTTTCAGACGCGAGGGAGTGGGTTGGGGATGGAGGACGCGATGCGCGCATTGGGACGAATGCCGCGAGAGTCTCCGCTGCGAGGGCTTCAGACGTTGTGAATTCGTCAACGTCTCTCATATAGGTGGGACGCGTCTGAGACGCGTCCCTGGGCCCTTGCAGGCCCAGATCGCCACCATCACTTGAGGTGGTGTCGTCTTCCGCCCTACGGCTAGTGGAGGGGCCGGCCGTGTTGGCGGGAGCGTTGGACGTGCTCCTGGTGTTGTATCTCCACGACATCCAGAAGAGGTGTCGAGTTGTTCAACAAGTTCGCGTGAGAACTTGATCGAAGTCGCGCGTTGTCAGGGGCCGACGACGCGCGCGTTGCCAAATGGGGTTTCGGCGCCGGTAACGCGGTGCCGAGAATGGAAAGAGAATAAGAGCGTAAAAAAGTGAAAGGTTATCTTACTAGTTTGGGGACGGTAATGTTCCGTTCCCCCGTTCGCCTCAGGCCTCAGTAATCCGTCTAAGTATACGCTTGATTTGGCTGTATATTGACGGGGTAGAAGCCAACCCACACTTTGACAACCGCCATTGAAGGCGAGGCACAAGACCTCCTGATGCACTATATACGCATTGGAGTGCAGAACGGGGTAACCCCCCCATTCTGGGATCTACTAGAGATCCTTATCTGCACCTTCATCAAGAAGTCTGCAGCAGTAGCATCCACGAAAGCGTTCAAAATGCTTTCATACGATTCCGCGAAGGGAATCAAACACTTCTATAACCAGCTGTATCATGCAGCTGGGGAGATGATCACGCCTCCTGACCAGGCAACGTTCAATGAACGTTTCCTGAACGCCATCCCTGGCGAAATGCGTCGGGAGATGGTTATGCGCCACGACATTTCCGTGGACTACACAACGAAAGACGAGTTGTGGACCGCCGTGCTCCGCTTGGACCACGCATACGATTCAATTAAGGCGATCTCTGCGTATCGTAACGACTCGCAAGCGCCAGTCGCGTCAAAAACGACGCAAAAACAAGCCAACGCCGCAGCAGCACCCAAAAAAAGCTGCTGATTCTTCGTCCACCAAGAAAGTGTACAAAAACACATTCGGGGGAAACACGTCAGCTCTGAAGAGCGGACAACGCTCAACCTTCCGTGCGAGCTATTCGCTGGCTCCAAAAACAGAGAAATCGACGTCGTCTACAGCGACGAAATCGACGCCATCCTTGGACAAGGATGGGAAACCGCGTTGTTTTAAATGCGGGAAAATAGGCTATCAACGTGATTGCCCAAATCACGACAAGCCCAAACCGCGCATGTACAACATAGCGGTCGAGTCTGATGAACGAGACCTACAGGACTCGGAGCCTGTAGAAGAACCGGAAGGTGTTGAAGATCCTGCAGAGGTGCAGGACTATATGGCCGACGATGAGGCGTTCGACGATAAACTCGTGGACGACCCATACGATCCCAACCTCCTCGCTGAGGCGGAGGAGGAGTACGTAGAAGTGGACGCCGACATGTTCGTCGGTGCTATGACGTTCGTGGATCCCACGGACGAAAACTTCTCCATTAAATTAGCGTCTGCTCGGCAAGCAGACAAACTGCCATCTGATGAGCAGATAGTAGCTGAGCTTGTCGACGACGCGATAAAGACCTACAAGAGGGACGGTGTTATACCGGTCCCAAAATCTTCATCGGGGAAAGCGTCAACGCAAAGTGTGACGAGTTCTTCAGTGCCTAACAAGCTTCTGAAGAAAATCCCGCCAATATTCGACGCAAAGTTTAGAATCTCGCAAGAGGCGGGTAAATACCCTGAAAACCGCAGCGCCGACTTAAGGCGGACGCTCACCAGCGAGGTTAACATCGCCGGGGTAAACGCCTTTGTCCTATTTGATAGTGGCGCTGAAACAGACGCCCTATCTCCAGATTTTGTCCGAGCAGTTCACATTCCACTGCTCGAGTTGCCAAACCCCTTGGTTCTCCAAATGGGGACCAAAAACAGTTGTTCATGCATAATGTACGGCACGAATACTCCCGTAACCATTCACGGGGTTACGTCTACTCACTATTTTGACGTCGTCAACATTGACTGCTACGACGCCATTCTCGGAGCTCCGTGGCTGAACGCCAACGGAGCGTCCCTCAATTTCGAAACTCACACCGTCCACATAAAGACAGGCGACATCAAAACGTTTGATGTCCTGACGGAACGGGGTAAAACCTCAGTGGGGGCTGCTGCACTGCGGGATTGGGCACAAGTTTATAATGCCCACAAGTTTGCAGCATCATGGCTTCCACCCAGCAAGAGATGAAGCAGTCAACCTGAAGGTTGATACTCCAGTGACGGAAGTAACTCACCGAAGGTCAATGCCCCGGTGATGGCCAGTGATTCCACACCTGAAGGTTGATACTCCGGTGACACAAATAACTCACCGAAGGTCAATACCCCGGTGATGGCCAGTGATTCCAAAGGTCACTGAGGCCGCTCCTCCCTAGAGTGTTCTCTGGGAGTAAAATAATAGTTTGATATGAGTCAGCGCGATGCTGACCCACAAAGATAACCACTAAAGAGTGGCACGGGTTTGTTTCTCCTCCCTAGACAGTTGTCTGGGGGAGTAGTTGAAAATTCAACCTAGGAATCTAGGTTAAAAAAATAAGACAAAATTTCCGCCACACTTGAATGTGGGCCGGAGTTCTGAGCAGTAATCTGCTCCTCCCTAGATAGTCATCTAGGGGAGTAGAGAGGTCATTCTGTCCATATGAGTGACAGAATGGAAGTGCGGCCCATGAACTGGGCAGGACTGAGCATGTCTGATCATTCAGACACGGGTTTTTTTGTTGGGGGCGGCTTGTCCGTCGGTGGGACAGCTTGTTCACTGTGAAGTGAACAATAGAGAGAAGCCCTTTCCTTAGAAAGGGCCAGCCTTCCAGATGGGAAGGCAATAAGGAAATGAGCGCGGTGCAGAGAGGCACCGCGCATTTTGATGACCTGGCACTCAACAGTGCCAGGAAAACACAGACCTTCCCTTGGAGGTGGGGTGTCTGTTGGCAAGACAGATCGTTCACTATGCACTGAACGACAGAAGAGAACCCTTTTCCAGATGGAAAAGCAACAGAGAAATGAGCGCGGTACAAAGAAGCACCGCGCATTTTGGGGGCCCGGCACCCAATAATGCCGGGAACACACAGACTTTCCCAGAGGTGGAGTGTCTGTGGGCAGAACAGATCGTTCACTATGCAGTGAACGATAGATGAGAACCCTTTCCTTAGAAAGGGTTGGTCTCCCTTCCGCGGAAGGGGTGGAGAATAATGAATCACCAAAATCGCGATGTGGAACAGCATCGCGCATCTTGGTGACCTGGCACTTAACAGCGTCAGGAAAGCATCCCTCTTGGCCTGCAGAGGGCCAAGGAGGCGGTTCGGATTCGACTTCCTGCAGAGTGGAGGGAGTAGGTGCTGCTGGGTTGTCAAACCCAGGAATTTCCGAAGCGCTGGGCAGCTCTATGAGCTGGCACTTGGCAGCAGCTGAAGCGCTGCCGATTCCATCTATAACCATAATAGATGAGAACCCTTTCCTTAGAAAGGGTTGGTCTCCTTTCCATGGAAGGGGTAGGGAGTCATGAACCACCGTGGTCCAGAGCATCCTGGTGACCTGGCACTCAAAAGCGCCAGGAAAAACGCTCCTCTTGGCATGAAGAGGGCCTCTGAGGCCCCTCGAATCCATCCTCCCTCAGATCAGGATGAGTAGGGGGTTGGGAGTGTGTAAGGAGTATCTGGGTTGTCAAACCCAGGAATTGCCGAAGCGCCCGGGTAGCTCTATGAGCTGGCACTTGGCAGCAGCTGAAGCGCTGCCGATCCCATCTAAAACCGATGGTAAACAAGTCGCTTGGGCCCTCACAATGTCGCTAGATCGACACTTGGCTCCCACTGGGGCAGGAGAGTCAATGAGACTTTTACACAGCGAAGCGCTGGGTGGCTCGGTGCGGTCACACTCTACAATATTAGAGGAATGGTTATTCCGCCCCAAACTGGGCGGAAGGGAAGTCTCAGCACGCTTTTCTAGTGTGCAAGTGAGTGGGGAGGGAAGTCGGGCCTGAGTGGCCACGGGTGGGTCAACTCGCGTTTTTGTCCGCGGTTCTAACTTTGTTGACGCGTTCACATAATACTCATGCGCTCTTGAAATAGGGAGAGCGGGCCCATGATGGTGAACGCGAGGGTGGCAGTAGGACAGACACCAAGATGCTGCAACAGGTTCAGCATCTCCTGAGATGGTACAACGCATATGAGACACGTTGCTGGGCCCTCACGGGCCCAGATCACCACTTCCAGATGGAGTGGTGTTGACTCCCACCATAGGACTGGAGGGAGGGCCAGCTGTGCAGGTGCGAGTCCGGAACTTCCTGGTTGTGAGCATCAGGAAGTGAGATCAAAGGTTCCGGTGTGAACCTTGATTGAATGTGCGCGTCGTCAGGGACAACGATGTGTCGGTTGCCAAATGGGGTTCTGGCACCGGTGTCATGGTGGCTTCCCAGATCCTGAGATTGGGAGGGGTTGCCTCTACTCTGAGGCACAGCCTAGGTGAGCGTGCGTCTAGGAACGGTGCACGCGCGATTTGCGCGTGAGAACTAGGCGCAAATGCGCGTTGTCAGGGTAGACAACGCATGTGGGACACAGCAGGGTTCTGTCACCAGTCGCGGTGCCGAGATTGTAAAAGGAAACTAGCTTAAAAAAGTGAAAGGTTTGCTTACTATTTTGGGGATGGTACGTTCCATTCCCCTGTTCGCCTCAGGCCTCAGGTAGTCCGTCTAAATATAAGCTTTAATGTGCTGTATATTCAACGGGGTAGAGGTAAAAGGCTACCGGGCCTTTACAACTACTCCGAGGTATATATATGTAATTTACATATCTCGGCACAAATAAATAAAGAAATAAACACATCACTATAATGGGAATTATAGTGATGCAACATAATATAAATATCACTATAATCGGAATTATAGTGAAGTAAGGTTAATCCCTTACACCTCGCTCCTTTTGATTCCGGACCCCACCTTATATACAATGTACATAGTAACTTGTAACCTCAGTCCGAAATCGACATGAATTCCCCCCAAGAGACTTTCCCTCTGCTAGATCCGAAATTAGGGACCCCCAGGACAACCAGCAATGGCACAGCGCTCCGCCTGAGTCGCTGAGGCCAAGGTCCTTCCATGCTAAGTCTCTGATTCCACTCCGGAGTCATCCGAATCCACCCAGTTTCTAACACTACCTAGATCACATGAACCACAGGCTCATGTGTAAAACCACACACACTTGCGGCGAATCCCACACATGCAAGAACCTAAACCCCTCCCACCACCACAAGAAACAAAACGACAAAAATGTCGTTCTCAGGGGGAGGCAACCCTTGATTTGACCCAAACAAGCTACCAGACATCGAGATACAACAACCCAGGGAGCAAGGCTTGTTGTAAATCCGGAGTACCATATATGGCAACCCACTTCAGCGGTTCACTTGCAATCCAGATGTAATATAGAAAGAAGAAAAGAAACTGTAACTAAAGAACATACGGTGCTAAAGCACCCATATTTATACTATGCATCAGCAATCCGGAGCTTCCTATGTGCGGTATTTTACGCAAGCGCTTAGTCACATCCTCCACATTATCCTCCACATATGTCCTGGATATCTCTGGTGACTTGCCATTTCCAATAAGGCTCCCTGGAACAACAACAACACCAGGTGCAGATAAGTGCCATGGACTACACAACGCATGCAGCACAAATGAGTGCTGCAAACCAACAACCATCCATGTTGCCAACAGGCACTGCATACCCCCAGCCTCCTCAAAGGGGCTTCCAACCATACATGGTGCAAACTGCACCGATGGTGCAAGCATTTGCTGCTGCAGCCCCAGGCATACTCCCCAGGGAACTTCCCTGGTCAGATCACCCCCTGGATTGGCCAATTTGGCCCAGGTTCAACAACGCCTCAGCCAAATGCAGGCTGGGAATCAGCTATTGCATCAGTGGTAGCTGCTCAGACAGGTCAGCTCCGCCAGGAGCTGAAAGAGATGAAGTCCCTCGTAGGAGGGAGATGAGGGAGCGACAGCGGCTCCTCATCCAGGCCATCCAAACGGGCATGGTCTGATAACTCGAGGGCATCAGATGATGCCTGCGATAATTGTGCCCATTGGAGGCGCAAATACAATAGAGCATGAAGGGATGCCAAGGGCATCTTTGCCTCTCTGAAAGACACAGAGAGAGAAGTCAATCTCCAAAAGAGGGAGATTGAATTACTAAAATGCGAGCTCAAAGAGGCACATGCACTGGCAGACCTCGCTGCCAAACCCATCATGACGGGGGCCTCCCAGGTCAGGGGGAGGGGATACGGTGCCAGAGCATCAACTATCCCACCACCCTGTGGGCAGGCGACCCTGCCCAGGTTGCATAAGGGCCCACCCTCAGAAGGGCAAACCCATGTCAAGGGGAAGAGGGAGAGTGGTAGGCAACTGATGGGAGACCCCAAAACAGGGACCACTGCCAGAGGCAGCGGGCCGCTGAGTACCTCAGCACCCTATGGGCAAGCTACCCTGCAGGGAAGTGTCCACATGTTATATGAGACTGCCGAACTCAATGAGTTCGGCAAAGTCGAAGCTCCAGTCGATGTAACAATTGACCCCAACTTCCCCATGAGGAGAATAGCATGGTCAGAAGCAGTGCACAATGCTGCATATGCTTGGTGGACAAGTGTGAGTGGAAAAGAATTCGTACACTGGTACAAACAGGCCAAAGCTGCCTTCAAAAGCGGCAAGGTACATAGAGTCCTTCATGAAAAAGCAAAGGAAACCGAGAAATACTTCTTGGAACTCCTGAGTATTGCAAAACTTGCGGAGGAGTACAATTCCCTGGAGAACAAGGGAAAAATCTCCTGGGAAAGTCTAGGCAAAGCTGCCTATATAAAGTCCCAGTTCAAACCACTCAGGACTCCTGAGGAACACACCACAAGAACTGTGGAGTGGGAAGCAAAAGCTTCCAAATACCGGGAAAGAGATGCAAGTCTCCATGCTGGACAACCAGGCCAGCGACCACCCTTCCCCATGGGAAGAACAGTAGACCTACCATACTCTGCACCTGAGCCAAGTAGCTCAGGAACACAACAACCTGCTCCCACCCAGGGAGCGCCCACTTTGTCGAGCCCACAGCTCAACAATGTAGCCCAGGCTATGTCATCACATCCAATGCAGCAATCAGATGTCCAGATGAACAACCCAGAGGAAAACCCTCCTCTGGGGCAATAACTCTACCCTTGGGGAAAGGGAAAGTGACATGGTAATACACCATTGAGGTGCCCATGAAAACACCTTCCCCCAACTCAAGGCCCTGCACACAATATTGTATGTGAGGAACCACAAGTAACAATTGCGGAAATCTCTACTTCATCAAAAAAACCCACATCCACCACCGCTCATGTGTAAAGAACAAGTGAGGAACACCAAAGACATACAACCTTTGGGTCGAAATTCATTTTCGAAAACTCCTTTCCTCTCTGTGATACCCATGTATTGCCATTCACTTCAAAGTGATGGCCCCACACTCATTTATTCCCTCAATTTTTTCACTGACATGTACAAATTGCCCACTTTAAAGTGGTGACAATAAAACACTCATTGATAATCTCAAACTCAATGTAACTCATTTTCTTTAAATTTTATCCTCTTCATCATTAACCTTGTATGCGTCGCAAATGCAATGCAAGGGGGGAGAATGTCAGGGCAATAGCCCTGAACCCCGAGCCATATGTAATTACAAGATACATATAGTCATGTGTGTCATATCCATCCCTGGCCATCGACTTCCGTTCCCTCCGATCCCTCCGGTCTACCTCCGCTCCTTCCTCACTAACCTCGGAGCTCCCATATTCCGCAATCCTCTCAGTACCCCTTGATGGTCACCACCCCCTCCTTTCAATTTATTACCTACGCCTCCCTAAGTACGGAGCCCCAAAGACTTCCGGACAGCTCCGACATCCGCTAGCGCACTCCTGCCTCCGCTGGGCAATACACTCACCTGCCCTGCAGAGCCCACCTTCGGGCCTATCCCTCCTTTCAGTTTCTGGGTTATCGCCTGCCTTTCCGCTAACCCTGTGACCCGACTCATCAGTAATATTCAGTCGGCTAATGTTTAACCCCGTTAGCTCCACTCCATTCGGCTCCACCAATTGCGGACCCGTCTTTGCTGTAACCATATATATATCCAACTTGTACATAGGTTACACTCCAGTAATAAAATCGACTAGAGTTACCCCCTTCAGTTCTGATTGCCAGTCAGTAAGTTAGGGCACGGACGTGTCACTAGGCACAGCGCTCTTGGCATAAGTCGCTGAGGCCAAAGCCCTCCGCCACGGAGACTCTCCCTTGTCTCGAATCTGGTCTCTGACAATGTGGGTAAGCGGCAATCCAGTTAACTGCTTACACACACCGTAAAATACACACCTTTGTATCACTTATGGCTCTGTGTGCTGAGCTACACACTGAGACCTCACACTCATGTACAGGTATATATGAGAAATGATCAAATAAAAATGATTAAAAATATCTGATGAGTCCCATGTGCTTAGGTGGGTCATATCGGCAACAAACAATATCGGAAAAAGGA
Source organism: Cantharellus anzutake (assembly GCF_015039405.1). Taxonomy (NCBI): domain Eukaryota; kingdom Fungi; phylum Basidiomycota; class Agaricomycetes; order Cantharellales; family Hydnaceae; genus Cantharellus; species Cantharellus anzutake. The sequence goes on along the minus strand of NW_024067080.1, from coordinate 112,888 downwards.
AGGGAAAACAATAAAGCAATAAATGGTATCCGACCAAAAATACCCACCTCTATCCATCACCAATAAGCTCCCGCTAATCATGTATCCTAGTACTCCTAAATGACGCGTTTCCAACGGTACTAATATCGTTCAAATCGGTGCAGTGGTTGCTGAGATAAGTGAAATCCAATCTGAGTGTGGCTGCACTGCTGGGTGGGCATGGGAATTTGGTCTGTGGGGACTGAGAATGTGTCTGGAAAAATGGGAAAAAATCATGGAAGGGTAGGAATAGCATATGAGGATGTGTATGATGTGTTTCTGTGAAGTGGGGATGTGCTGGGATGAGGAAATCGCGATATTTGGTTTGTTTGTGCAGTACTGGCTGTGCCTGCCTACACCACTTCAGGCAAGTGGTTCAACCTAGTTTAGCTTTTCATCTTAATAATAATACATTCCCACTTCAGCCTAAGAAGCAAGACAGGGACTCAAGCCTGAGTGAGGGCTGCCTGCTATATACTCCTGTCACTCTGCCACTGCCCAGGCCACCAGTGCCAGGGGCTACGCCACTACCCCTGCCTCTCCTGCACCGTCCCTGACATAACCCTACACTCCTTGTTCCAACCTTTATTTATTTATTATTGTTTATTTGACTTTTAGCCATTGTTGGCCACTATGCAGCTCTTTGTTTCTGGTTGCTTCTGGACCCTTCAGCCTTTGACCCAGGTCCACTTCCATTCATTTTACCTTCCTATATATATCCTATATGATATATTATTTACTTTAGCTCTAATATCAATATCAACTTGTTCTGCACCTCTGGCGCTGACCCCTGACAAGGCAACATGAAATGAGGGCCATGAGATAACTAGGGAAGTGCTCCTTTAGAGTTGCTGAGGCCAAAGGCCCTACCCTCAGGCCTTCCTCTGGCACCCTCAGCCTGTAGTGGCCAGCCTTGGCCCACATTGGCCACCCTTTGCAACCCTTGGTACCAACCCCTGGTTCAGTATCTAGCACTTAGAGGGAGAGCTCAACACTGGTGACTGTCAGGGACAGCTCAGAAGGGGCAGAGGTTCTGGAGTAGCACCTGGTGCTAGTGGCCCAGGTGCAGCAGAGTTGTGGGACTGTATGATTGACGGTCAGGGCACAGCCCCCAACCCCACACACCCTCAGGTACCCTTCCCCCATTTTCTCCTATTTTTCCCTTCACTGTTCCACATTCCCACATGCATGCAGACCCGTGGGAACTTTCTGGGCAAGCAGCTTGCCCAGAATCTTGCCACAGGGGGGTGCCAATTATGGAAAGTTGGCAAAGAGCCGAAAACTGTATAGTTCCCAACTCCCATTTGTAGCAGCTTCACAGGAGGTTGAGAAGGTTACCCTTCTTCTCAACTCATTTTCTGTGAAGGCTGGGGCTAGCCCCCTCAGTGAGTTTGAGAATCTCGGACTGGGACTAGACACCCCAGCAACTAGGAGGATCCCCCTGGCCCTGTCACGGAACAAGGGCTGGACCCTGACATTGACTGCTCTTACTTGGGCAAGCATCCCGGCTTTTTAGGCTGAAGCAGAAGTGAGAAGAAGGCTGCTTCTTTGGTTCTGCTTTGTATACAAGTGAAGTTGTTAGAATGGGGCAATAGCAGATGATTCCGGAGTGGAACTGGAGACTGTCAGGGTCCAGCCCTCGTTCCATGACAGGCCCAGGGAGATCCTCCTAGTTGCTGGGGTGTCTAGTCCCAGTCCAAGATCCTCAAACTCACTGAAGGGGCTAGCCCCAGCCTTCACAGGAAATGAGTTGAGAAGAAGGGTAACCTTCTCAACCTCCTGTGAAGCCACTACAAATGGGAGCCAGGAACTATACAGTTTTTGGCTCTTTGCCGACTTTCCATAAATGGCACCCCCCCCCCCATGGGAAGATTCTGGGCGAGCTGCTCACCCAGAAAGTTCCCACGGTTGTGGCTGTGATGGTTTCTGGGCAAGTAACTCACCCAGAACTTTCCCATGGGTCTGCATGCATGCAAGCTTGTGGAATAGTGAGGGGAAAAATAGGGGAAAATGGGGGAAGGGTACCTGAGGGTGTGTGGGGGAAGGGGCTGTGCCCTGACAGAGACTTAGCAAGGAGGGACCTTGGCCTCAGCAATTCAAGGGGAGCACTGTACCATTGCTGTTGGTCCTGTTGGTCCTTAATTTCAGACATGGTGAGTGAAAAGTCTTTCTAGTTGATTTTAGACTGAGGGTTTCTCAAGTATGTACAAGTGACTATATATATTAGAGTGTCAGAAACACGAGAAAGTAAAGGGGGTCCAAAACAGAATAAAAGCATCCAAATGGAGACAAAGGGAATTATGGAAGCAGAACTACACTGAGGGTCAAGGGTTACACTCTATGGTGCATCCGAAAGGAGGTAAGGAGGGCAAAGCCCAGTGGGGCAGGAGGATGAGGGGACATGGGGTTGATGACTAACTGGCTAAATGTAAAGAGAAGCAGTAGTCCAAATAGGGGTGAGGGAGAAGTGCAAGATATACAATACAGATGGCGAGAGTACTGAAGGTAGGTCCATGAAGCCTGGAGGTAACGGAGCTTATGGAGGTGGGGTTGAAAGTCTGAGGAATATTGGCAATGATGTTTACATGGAATGAGGTCATCAATGCAACTGAGGTGGAGTCAAAGTCTGAGGTTGGGAACATGATAGGATCTTGGAGCAGAGGTATGAGCAGTGTCTGAGTTCGGGGTACAGGATGGAGGTGGGAGGTCTGTTAGAACTAGGTGAGGGCAGACAATTCCGGAGGGGAACCAGAGACTTAGCAAGGAGGGACCTTGGCCTCAGTGACTCAAGGGGAGCACTGTGCCATTGCTGTTTGTCCATTTGGTCCTTAATTTCAGAAGTGGCAAGCAGGAAGTCTCTAGGGGGCATTTCTAGTCGATTTTAGACTGAGGGTCCAATACAAGCACCTGTATATATGTAGTGGGGAGATGAAAGCACAAGGGGTGTTATAAAAATGGGGCCTAATTGGCCCATTTCTATAGCATCTGGGTGCAGGAGGGGGCCATGACATTGAGAAGATGTTACAATTAAAGTAACAGATGTTGTAACAGTGGTGTTTACAATAACATGGACATCGGGTGTTTTGGGTGATAATCGTTGGGTAGGTTGTTACTATTTACATGTCACATGATATTATAGTACACAGGGCCCATAAGAGGCTAGAAATGGGAAATTCCCATTTCCATAACAAGGGGGTCTGAATCAGAACAAAGGTGTCCAAACGGAGATGAGGGGATGATGGAAGTGGAGTGGTGCTGAAGGTCATGGGTTAGACTCTGTGATACATCTGAAAGGAGGTAGGGAGGGTGAAGCCCAGAGGGGCAGGAGGATGTGAAGTGGGGTTGATGACTAACTGGCTAAAATGGAAGGAAGCAGTAGTCCAAATAAGGATGAGGGGAAAGTGCAAAAGATACATTACAAGTGGCAAAAGTGCCAAGTATGGTCTGTGAAGCTCAGAGGTTGCAGAGCTTATGGAGGTTGCAGAGGTGGGGTTGAAAGTCCAAGGAATATTGGCAATTGTCATATCCCAGAATCCTGACCCCATGCTCTCCCACCTCATCACACCTTCCTAACAACTCCATCATCCCCTACACCATAACTCCCCACTCCCCAAGTCACCTTCCTCCCCAACTGTCTCAGCTCCGGCCTGGTTTGCAGCACACCTTACCTTGGCCACTCCCATCCCGGAAGCTCGGTCCCAAGTCGGAACATTTGGAGACTCCGGATTTGCTCTGACCTCCCGATGGACCTCCGACATCCCGTGACATACCTCTAAACCATTCCCCCTCCCATTTCATTTATTGGAGTCACCCAACATCCTTCAGATATGTAACTCCGCCTTTGGAGCTACCCGCATCCTCCAGTGATCCCACTCATGTCATCACAAATTAGTCACCTTCCATTTATAGTACAACTGTCGTCTTCTTTCTATTCAGTCAGCTGACTTCCTCTTACCCATTTCTTGTTCCCATTCATCCTCTGGCCTTTTACTCTGCCCTTCTTGACCTGACACCTCAGTTCCCTGTTAAGGATATTGTTCGGGACCTTTCGGTGTTTTCCATTATCACTTGGACTTTGACTAAAGTCCTTCCCCTTCCTCCATATATAAATACTTGTAGATTAGAACCCATTGTACACTAGTTCTAATCTTGACTAAAAGTTACCCCAAGTCCCCCTATGAGTGAATCCTGACCCCTTCCTACAAGATACCTCAGACACATGAAATATAAGGACTAACTGAGACGTAACGGAGGCACAGCGCTCCCTCCAAGTTGCTGAGGCCACGTCCTTCTTAGAGCCTCTTGTACCACCCAGTAGACCCAGGCTTCCTGGAGAAGCTTCGGTTCACTACTGGAGCTCTTGGATTCCCTCTAGTTGAGCCCCACCTTCATTCAGACTCATGCACTTTTCCCCTTCGTTCAGGGTTTTTGACAGCAATGATGTTTACGTAGCATGAGGTCACCAATGTTAAAGAAATGGGATATGGGTAATCCATTTCTTTCCATCCTTATAGACGACTTGGAATTGTCAACCTCATGTATGTAGGGTGGCCTAGTCGTGTAATGAGTATTGTCTGGTAGCCTTAGAGCTTTTGACAGAAAGCTGGGACCTTGCAGTGAATGGGGGTCTGCTACAACGGATACTTGGCGCTCGTTACGTGAGTGTATCATGTGTGGATGTATAGGATCACAGGCAAAGGGGATATCCAGAACTGGACCAGTTGAGGACAAGGGGCTAGCGGGTACTTGGCGCTCAAGGGAGCGTACTGGTAGCAAGTGATATAACAGCTCCTTGAGTGAGATTTGGTTGACGGGTACTTGGCACCCAGATGGGTGTAACGGCAACAAATGAGATTCCAGCTCCTTGAGGGAGCTACTTGAGGCTGGGTTGATGGATACTTGGTGCCCAGATGGGCGTACCGGCAACGGGGTATAAGACTGTTTGTTTGGCAAACGGTCTGTGTTCGTGTCAACAGGTACTTGGTGCTCGTATGAGCATACTGGTGACGGAGGGGTTAGTCAATCATAGGTCAAACGACATGTGGTGGGATCGGCGGCTACTTGGCGCTCACAAGAGCATACCAGCAACGAAGGGAACGGGCTTGTATCGAATACTAATCCACCCATAGAATTAACCAGATTCTCACTGTGTGGTGAGACAGACAAGAGCCCAGTACCTGGGCGAGTGACATGAGTTGTAACAGAAGGTGTTTGCTGTAGGAGAAATAACGGTCACACTATGGAAACCCATTATGGAAATATGCCAGATAAATCACAAAACCTCATACGACAAGTAGATATGAGAAAATAGAAGGACCTGAATTTTAATGAATTTTAATGAATTTTTACGAATTATTATGACTATACACGATAAATTGAAAGAAAGAAAATTAGCAAAAATACTTCAAGCTTAGCATCAACAAGACGGAATTTTCGGGGGAATTTATATCAAATATTAAACAAAGAATTAGGACAATCGACCAAGATTTGACTCTAAAAACAATCAGAGAACCTCCACGGAAACTACTTTCCCACATCTGCACACATAGCCAAGGATGGAAGTACCATGGAAAGGAACTAATGCAAAATTCAAAGTCGTGTTTATAATAGGAAATGTAGATGTCTCCCAAACGGACCCAATGAAAGTAATTACAGGGAAAACTACCCATAAATGACGGAGATATGACTAAAACTCCCGGAAAACGAGGACAACGTTTTAAGCAAGCGCGAAGAACAACCAGTAATGACCGAGACGAGCTTGATGACCCATTAGAAAGGAAGGGATCTAATCTTAATTCACCCAAATTTTCATGATAAAAGGATCACACATCAATGAGATATCCAATAATGGGAATAGCGACATCAAAAGTCCGGACTCAGGGAAAAGACGATGTTTACAAAGGATCCATAATTAAAACATACAACGAAATTTACACGGAAATTATGGAAAATAGGGAACTATAGTTATGCAAATTTTCAGCCCAAACTGTTAGATATGTGTCGTGGGTTCAGACGACTCCGGAGTGGAATCGGAGACTTAGCATGGAGGGACCTTGGCCTCAGTGACTCAAGCGGAGCGCTGTGCCATTGCTGTTTGTCCATTTGGTCCTTAATTTCACAGTAGGCGAGCAGGAAGTCTCTAGGGGGCATTTCAGGTCGATTTCGGACTGAGCCCAAAACGAGTATGTACAAGTGCCAATATATATAATGGAGGGGGCGAAAGCACAAGGAAACAAAGGGGATCCGAATCGGAACGAAGACATCCAAACGGGAACAAAGGGTAGACAGAAGCGGAGTGGTACCGAAGGTCATAAGGCAGGACCTGTGATACGTCCGAAAGGAGGTAGGGGGGGCAAGGCCCAGAGGGGCAGGAGGATGATGAGAAGTGGGGATGATGACTAACTGGCTAGAATGGGAAGAAGCAGCAGTCTAAATAGGGATGAGGGGAAAACGCGAGAGATACATTACAAGTGGTGAAAGTGCCGAAGGTGATCCGCGAAGCTTGGAGGTTGCGGAGCTTACGGAGGTGGGGTTGAAAGTCCGAGGAATATTGGCAATGGTGTTTACATAGTATGAGGTCACCAATGCAATGGACTAAGACCAAGGTGGAGTCAAAGTCCGAGGTAGGGACTATGATGGAGGCTCAGAGCAAAGGTACGAGCAGTTGCCTGAGTACGAAGTACAGGACAGTGGTGGAAGGTTGTAACTTGGCGGGAGGTTGGCAGAAGAGTGCCAGAGGGAGGAGAGAGGAGAAAGGGAAGAGAGAAGGAGTGGTGGAAAGGAGAGTTGTCAGGTCCAAAGGTGAGTATCGGAGCGGACGGGAGAAGCGTAGGAGGGTGACAGAAGGGTGGAGGTGTTGTGAGGGAGGAGCGGAGGTGTAGGAGGAGGAGTAGTAGGAGGGTGGCGAGAGGGGCAGTGTTCGGTCCGAGGTGAGTATCGGAGCAGACGGAGATAGGGGGGGAGAGGGAAGGAGGAGTGGAGGTGGCATGGGAGGTAAGAGGAGGTGTGTTGCCAGGACCGAGGGTGAGTATCAGAACAGACAGTGGTAGGTTAGGACTCTGGAGGTGGGGAAGGAGGAGGTCCGGAAGTCAGGTCAGGGTTGGGTATGCATGGATATGACACAAACGGTCCAGCCGTTGTGAAGTTATACCCATGACGGGAATATAGAAATCTGCATCATGTTTAATGACATGTGAGGGTGGCAATGCGAAGGGAACCGGCCATCGGAACCAAGATCCACACTTTGGCAGATCACGAAGACCAATTTCCATCCAAATAAGGAAGAGCCCAGTCAAAACAAAGCATGGAAAGTGCAAAACAACCTTAGATCATGAGGGGAAAATCTGAAATAAATCACAGAAGCCCATATGAAGGATATAAACACCCGCGCATACCATAAATCCCGAACAATTAAACAGAAACAGTGCCCGCATACGAACAACTATGGGAACGATGCACATGATTACCGAATGTGCGTGTGAACTTTTGCTAACTCGATGAATACCAGGAAATAGAACACAACTTTAGTACCATTGGAAAGGTGGGAATAAATGAAAATTTATGATACCAAGAACGTGAGAAACCATCCAGAAATGAATGAGATACAAGGACATGAAGTTAGAAACCTGAAAACACGCAGGAAGACAGCTTCAAGAGGTCCAGAGCCCTAAATAAAATACATAAAAATATGATATCTTCGAGGACGACCTACTATAACAACGAACAATACATATGGAGGATTAGGATGTGATAATACAAAGGGGAATCAGGGAAGATGAACGAAATCCATGAAAACCGCTAAACTATGACAGACCATGGCAGGAATTTTAGGGAACGATATTCTAATGAAGTGGAGAGCTATAATACATTCATTTGAGTAATTATTGACTACTAGCAACTTTTTCTTTCGGTTTTAAACCTGAATAATTCACTCATTTACCATTTCAAGTCTCATTTTAACTAAATGTCACTGAATAAAAATGGAATAAATCAGCTGAAGGTCTCAGCGCAGCTGTACGCATAGTAATGCGAAGTTTGAATTCAGAATCACCGAGTCATAGCAAATTTAATGGTAAATATGAGGAATTTGAAATAGGAAACTGCAACAAATGCAGCGCAGTCAAGTTCTAATTAACCATTAAAATAGCTTAGGCAAGGAAGGACAATAAGGATTCTAGGCGCAGTCTGACCGCAGTAGAGCTGCAGTTCAGCGCAGCAAAGCGCAGTAGAACTATAGCGTGAAAATTTCATTTTTTATTCAGTTTGAGAAAAATACACTGTAAATAAATCCTGTAAATACGAGGTAGAGCATGAAAAAGGAAGGCGACCCAAGGAGTATAAAAGGGAGACCCTTTCTGCGACTTTTTGCCCCCCTTAGAGAAGTAAGAAAATAGAGTATTATTTTTCTCAAGCATTTCTGGTTGTCACTCCAGTGTGAAAAAGTGATATACAGTTAAGATTGCCACTGTAGTAAAAGGCAGCAATTAAGGAGAGAAATATTAAGTAGATATTTCAACAGGAGAGCTGGTTAACACTCCAGATTTCAAAGTGTAAACACAAAACAGTTATTTTGCTACTGTTAAAACAAGCAATAAAATAAGACAAAAATAAAACAAACTCAAGGGACACTCCAGACACAATCCAAATCCATTAACTGAGTAGAATCTTTGAAACTTCACCAAGTAGAAGATTTAATTCAAGTTAAATTCCAAATTGAACAATGCTACACAGAATTACACCTAGACAAATCAAGAAATTTCAATAAAGGAACAGCTCCACAGGGCTCAGTTTATCTGTAAGTCAATTCCCAGAAACTTTAGACTAACCCATAAAAATAGAATTAGCCAAAACACTCGGATTGGTACTATATTTACAACAAATAATACTAGTACACTTCCCCATCCTAACTAAAGAACCAGGGAACAGCTTGGTGGTGGTCTCGTTTGAACCTCCCAACTTCCCTTCCTTCGTTCTCTCCTTCATCGTGCATACCTGAGTTGAGTCGCATGCAAACTTGACGATCCATGGCTAGAGTCATCAACCTCGGTAGGGATGACCCATATAGATGGTGACCGAGACATATACAATCTTACACAGATGTTACAGCGTTGGCACAAGGAGGTTTACAGTTGTTGCACAGAAGGTGAGGGTGTGTTATTCGTTAAGTTCTCGGCTGTAGCTGTACATGAACGTGACGCTGTAGGTGGGATAATCACCCACACGCAGAGCCGGCTCGGATACCTGCTTCCAACATTCAGAAATCTACTTCCATTCATGCGACGATTCAGTACAGATTTGGCATCCAAAAATAGTGCTAATTCGTACGATTCCGACGATATCAAGAACGTCCCAATCGGTGGAGATTTGATGGAGTTCCATGTTGGAGAGGTTAGGCATGGCAGGTCACGAGCATGTGCAGGTGTGGGAATCTCAAGCAGCAACCCAGAATTCCAGCCTCACTCGTTCCCATAGGGTTTAATAAATTGGTAAAAATGCTCATTGGCTGCATAATAGTTCTATTCAGTCACATTTCCAATTTTGGCTCATAATTCCGTAAATCCATTGAGATATCGCTTATTTTCTTTTATTTTCATATTTTGCCATCATTTCAGATATTGATTGATATTCTTTTATTGTTACTATTACCCTTTTTTATTATTTCGCCTAATAAGGTACCCAGGTGCCATATGGTACCAATATTCACCATCTATTATTTCTAAAAATAATTGTTCCTTATATCCTGTACATACCGGATTTTGGAAAAAGAAGTTCTCCCCTCCCCCATTTTCTCTAAGGTGCTAGGATGCGCTAGAGAGGGTGTGAGTGTGTGGAATTCCAACAGTGGGAATAGGGGCAGTGATCTAGCTCACAACAAGTGAGTAGTGGACACTGAGCCCGGACCTTGCGGAATCCTGGAGAACCCACCACGGAGTTTTAGGATTGAGAGCATAGCGAGTTTAGTCAAGAAAGTAGGATTTTGGAGAGTTTCCCCCACGAGCTTGGTTGGCGCTGAGAGCCGCTAGCTCTCTTGCAATGCTAACTATTGAATAAGAATGATCGCGAGAAGTCTTGCGAAATGGAATAAATAATCCGGCCAGCACCAAAACCCATTAAGGGAAAGCTTAGCATGGAGTGAGTGTATAAGAAGGGGGGAACAGGGAGAATGTAAGAAAGATATGGGAGGATGTGGACAAGGAGGACCTGCTGTGGTTGACGTTCAGTCGACACGGTCATGAGAGACTCCATTCCCATAACAACCAATGCAATGGACTTAAGCTGAGGTGGAGTCAAAGTCCGAGGTCAGAACCATGATGGGATCTCAGAGCAAAGGTACGAGTGGTGTCTGAGTATGGGGTACAGGACTGTGATGGAAGGTCATAACTTTGGTGGAGGTTGGTGGAAGAGGAGTAAGAGGAGGAGTGATGTCAGGTCCAAAGGTGGATATCGGAGCAGACAGGGATAGGGTAGAAGAGGAATGGAAGGTGAGGAGTGAGAGGAGGTGTGAGAGGAGGTGAGGAGAGGAGTGGCATCACATCCAAAGGTGGGTATCAGAGCGGACAGGGGTAAGGTAGGACTCTGGAGGTGGTGGAGAGGGTCTGGAAGTCAGAATCGGGTATGTACAGATATGACAAGGTCATACCTTGGCAGAGGTTTGGTGGAAGAGATTCAGAAGGAGAGGCAGGTGGTGTTGGGTCCGAAGGTGGAGATTGGAGCTGACAGGGATAGTGTCATATCCATCCCCATCCAACGACTTCCGGTACCTCCAATCCCTCCAGTCTACCTCCGCTCCTTCTCCACTAACCTCGGAGCTCCCATATTCCGCAATCCCCTCGGTACCCCTCGATGGTCACCACCCCCTCCTTTCAATTTATTACCTACGCCTCCCTAAGTATGGAGCCCCGAAGACTTCCGGACAGCTCCGACGTCCGCTAGCGCACTCCCACCTCCACTGGGCAATACACTCGCCTGCCCTGCAGAGCCCACCTTCGGGCCTATCCCTCCTTTCCATTTCTGGGTTATCGCCTGCCTTTCCGTTAACCCTGTAACCCGACTCGTCGGTAATATTCAGTCGGCTAATGTTTAACCCTGTTAGCTCCGCTCCACTCGGCTCTGCCATTTGCAGACCCATCTTCACTGTAACTATATATATATCCAACTTGTACATAGGTTACACTTCAGTAATAAAATCGACTAGAGTTTACCCCCCTTCAGTTCTGGTTGCCAGTTAGTAAGTTAGGGCAAGGACATGTTACTTGGCACAGCGCTCCTGGCATAAGTCGCTGAGGCCAAAGCCCTCTGCCACGGAGACTTTCCTTCATCTCAACCTGGTCTCTGACAGATAGGATAAGACTCCAGAGGTGGTGGAGAGGAGGGTCCAGAAGTTGAATTGGGATTGGGTATGTACAGATATGACAGAAGTGCCACATCAGCCTCAGACAAAGCCAAGCTATTGTGGGTGGTTGTGCAGGCAATCCTGAGTGTTAGGGAGAAAAGTACAAGTAGGAGTACACTGTTAGAAACAGCAGGTGGATTTGGACAGTTCTGGAAGTGGAACGGAGACTTGCATGAGGACCTTGGCCTCAGTGACTCAGAAGGGAGCACTGTGCCACTACTGTTTGCCTAAGGGGTCTGTCATATCCATCTATGGCATCGTCCTCCACTACCTCCGATCCTTCCAGACTACCTCCGCTCCTTCGTCACTAACCTCGGAGCCCCCATATTCTGCAATCACCTCTGACTCCCTTGATGGTCACCACCCCCTCAACTCAATATATTACCTATGCCTCCCTAAGTACGGAACCCTGAAGGCTTCTGGACAGCTCCAATGTCCACTAGCGCACTCCTGCCCCTGCTGGGCAATTCACTTGCCTGCCCTGCAAGTCTACCTTTGGGCCTATCCCTCCTTTCCATTTCTGGGTTATAGCTGCCACTCTGCTAACCCTGTAACCTGACTCATCAGTAATATTCAGTCAGCTAATGTTTAACTCTGTTAGCTCCACTCCACTCAGTCCCATCATTCACGGGCCTGCCCTCGCTGTAACTATATATACATAACTTGTGGATAGGTTACACCCTAGTGATAAAATTGACTAGAGTTGATCCCCCTCTTTAGTTCTCGCTGCCAGTAAGTAAATTAGGGCATGGATGTGTAACTAGGCACAGCACTCCTGGTCTGAGTCACTGAGGCTGAAGCCCTCTGCCATGGAGACATCTCCTTTGTCTTGCTTCCGGTCTCTAACAGGGTCCTTAATTTCAATGCTAACAAGGTAAGTCTTGAGGGGGAATCAAGAGGGAATTCAAGTCAGATTTCTAGTTGATTTTAGACTAGGGTACAAGCGATTATGTACATAGTCTATATATTAGGGGAGTTGGAGAGATGAGAGAAGAAAGGGGGCTCAGAATAGGAACAACACCAAGGGTCAAGGGTTTGACTCTATGGTGTGTCTGGAAGGGGGTAGGGAGGGAGAATGCCCAGAGGGTGTCAGGGACTGCGTGTCAGTTCACGACGATAAAGGTGTTCCCGAGAATCCTAGTCGTTGTTAACGCTGAAGTGCCACCTTCAGCGGAGATAGGGCTTATATACATTCGGATAATCGTAAGCAAGGTGTGGGAAAGGGGTGACATGTGGACGGAAGATAGAAGCGGGATGCTAAGCGAGAGCTAAGCGAGATTACCTGCATTCTTCGGATCTCTCCGGATCGTCTGACGGCAACTCCCTTCCAGCATAGGGGGTCAGGGTAGCCAGTTAGGCCATGCCCTGACAGAGGGGCAGGAGGATGGTGTCATATTCTGGAATCCTGACCCCACACTTCCCCACCTCTCTACACCACTCCTTACAACCTCACTATATCCTACCCCATTCTCCTCTGTGGTCCCACTCCACTTCCATTCCTACCATCTCTGCTCCAGGCTGGACCTTGGCACAGTCACTCTCAGCCATCTCCACCCCAGGTGTTTGGACCTGAATCAGAACCTTCGGAACCCCCAGACTACTCTGACCCCCAATGGATTCCTGACATTTTATTATATACCTTTAAATCATTCTTCTACCCATCTCATTTATTGGAGTCACCCAATATTCCTCGGAGGAGTAACTCCAGCTTCAGAGCTATCTGCATTCTCAGTGACTCTACCCTTCACCATTTTGATTAGTCATCTTCCACTTCTCTCACAACTGACACCTTCTTTCAATTCAGTCAGCTAACTGCCTCTTACCCATTTCTCATTCCTATCCATTCCTACTCCACCCTCCTCAACCCAACACCTTGGTTCCCTGTTCAGGACCCCCTTCAGTGTCTTTTGGAACCTTTTGGTATCTTTCAGACTTTGTCTAAAGTCCTCTCCTCCATTTATATTATATACCTGTAGTTTAGAACCCAGTGTACCTCAGCCCTCTGAAATTAAGGACACTGTAACTGGGCTCAAGGAGCACTTGGGTCTGACAAGAACGTGGGGGACTAGTGCTGGGATAGGGTCAGTGATGGGGGGTGGCAAGATGCTGTGATCTGGGTGCTACTGACAATCAACAAAAATCTATAAAAATCAACACCCACTCCTGGTCACTCTGGACAATTGTCAGGAGCCTCAGGTGTCCTACTGGACACGCTCTGGCATAATGGGAACACAAGACTTAAATTGGGAGGCCCCTTCTGAGGGGGGAAGTCCTCTGTATCATACAGGAATAATACTGGACTGTAAGTGAAAATCCATGCACCCAGGGATGAATAGTCCATGGGGCCACAGAATGTGATGGAAATAAACCCACATCAAAAGCAATATAGGTAATATAAAATGAATGAAATTAATATGACCAAATCCAAACCGCTACTCCTCGTCCTTCTCCTGCCGCTCCAATAGATCCTCCTAAATCGTAGCTTTCCACCAATACTAAATTCGTCCAAATTGGTCCCGTGGAAGCTGAGATATCAATTTCTGAACTTTATGCCAGGCACCAGGAAGGTCACATGTGTCAGGATAGACATTCCTTGGATAGGTCTGATCACTATCCAGGCGACACTGTCAGGTGGAGCTTGGTGTTCCGGGTCATCTGATGGTGGGTCAGAGACAGACTGGAGGTGGGGTACTTGGAGAACCAATGGCTTGCATGCAACCACCTGACCCACACCTCCAACCTAGTCAAGGAGTTCCACCAAATGCACCCCCACACCCCAGGGAGAGAGGGAGAGAACTGCCCAGCTGCTTCAAGGTGAAGCAGCTTAAGGGGGGGGTGATGTCAGGCATACCCTGCCTGACCCCACACCGCACCCTGTGCCACCCTGCCCTACTCCGCTTCCCCCACCATCACTCCCCACTCCTCCTATCCCTTCTCTCTTCTTTCTTTCCTCTTTCTCTCTATTTCTGTTCTATGGTTGATTTCCCCTTTCTCTATGTACCACTGGTGCACCCACACACCTGGGAATGCCATGCACCCCTCCTGTACCACTACACCCTAATGCCACTGCCTCTATTGCCACACCCACTGCACACATTCCCACCCACACAGTGGCCACCCCTGGGACCTCCCACAGAGACACCCAGAGAGGTGCAGCTGTGTGCAGAGATGATGTGGCCCCTTCCACATGACCCTAGCCACATGTATATAATAGCACCTGGGGTGGGAACAGAAGAAGCAGCCTTCTTCTCACTTTCCCACTTCAGACTAAGTGGTTGGGGATGCTCACCCCATGATGGGACCACTGCTATGCATAGCCACTACTCATCCCATCATCAGGAAACCCCTGAGGCCGATTGAAGTGGTTGAGAGCAATTCAATCACTCAATCTGCCCAATCTGCCCAATCAACTACTCTCAATCATCTCAATCACCACAACCACACATGGATACGTCCATGTGTGTGAGTCTGTCATTTGCATCCAGGTGCTGTACAGTTTCAAATGAATGGGTTTGCAACTTAGAAGTTTTTTCTTTGCTCCAACTCATGCACTCCACTACTCCACTCCACTCTCTCTTCACATGCAACACCAAATCAACAACTCACAATATCCAGCTGTGGGAACTGCATGAACGAACATGATGATGCGTGTCTCTTTTTTCTTTTTTTTTTCCAGTTGCATTCACAATGCGATGTTTTTTACTCCACCCCAGATGTTTCTTACTTGAAAAAGAAAGAATGAGGGTGGGTTTGCCACCCAAATATTGTTGTATGTCGAGTCGTAAGTATGGCAGTTCACTGTGTTTGTTGCTAAACTGACCACCTAATCACCCTCTTGTGCTTGTTTACATGAGCCACCACCATTCTGCGATTGCCTGACCCTTCCCCAATACCCTCTGATACATCCCCCTCCCATCCCATGATTTTTGTATGTTTTTTTCCATGTCATTTCCAACCTCCAACCAAACTTCTCATGCACAACACTATCCCCAACTTCTTACCACATGTACTCGGCAACCACTCATCCGTTTCTGACGATCTTAGGCTTGTTCGATAGAAGACAACTAGCTCTACCTTTATGCCGGGTTTGGTGCCAAAGGGTTTAGTGGTGGAGGTGCGCGTCTGCTTTCTTTGATTACATTGTATTCTCACCCACTTTCCTCTTCTCTTTATTTTGTGTTTCATTTTGCATTACATTGTGTTTGGGTACTACTGTAATAACTTGTATCTGGGTTCTTTTCCCAAGTATGTACGCAACATAATGTTCAAATATAATAAACTTTATTGATAAACTTCAATGTGGGAGAGAATGTGATAGCGCGCCGATACAACCAACCATACAATCACTGAATCAGCTCAATCACCCCCATAATTGCTGTGATTACAATCAGGGGACCCAGTTGAAGTGATTGTAAATCATGTGAGGTTGAAATGATCTCAACCACTTCAATCAGCCTTGGGGGTTTCCTGATGATTGAGTCCCCTCTGCCAGGACTTCACCACTTTCAGAGCTGTCCCTGACAGTGACCATCAGGGGAGTCAGAGGAGATTGTGGAATCTGGAGGCTCCGAGGTTGGAGATGAAGGAGTGGAGGCAATCTGGGGTGGTGGGAGGTGATGGAAGGTGGTGGTGGTGAATGGATATGACATTCCCATTATTTCTCAGGTCTGTTAGAATGGGCAGATTCGGATGACTCCGGAGTGGAATCAGAGACTTAGCATGGAAGGACCTCAGCCTCAGCGACTCAGCCGGAGCGCTGTGCCATTGCTGGTTGTCCTGGGGGTCCCTAATTTCAGATCTAGCAGAGGGAAAGTCTCTTGGGGGCATTTCAGGTCGATTTCGGACTGAGGTTACAAGTTACTATGTACATTGTATATAAGGAGGGGTCTGGAATCAAAAGGAGTGAGGGTACTCCGAAAGGAGACAAAGGGAGCTGAAAGGAGGGACAACACCGAGGGTCAAGGGTTTGACTCAGTGGTGTTTCCCAAAGGAGGAGTGAAGGGCCAAGGCCCAAGGAGGAAGGAGGGAGGATGGGAGTGGGGAATGGCCAGCTGACTGAATAGAGAAGAAGCAGCAGCCCAAATAGGAATGAGGGAGTATAGCGGAATTGAATGGAGCAATGCAATAGTTGCAAGGTCTGACATAAGTCCGGAAAGTCCGAACTCGGAAGTTAAACTCCGGAATATTGGGAAACGTAATTAAATGGAATGAGCTAACCAATACAATGGGTATAAGTGGAGGTGGGGTCAAAGTCCGAGGTCGGAGCTAAGACTGGAGGTTCCAGAGATGGAGACATGAACGGGATTCCAGAGCGGAGGTCCAGAGTTGGGAGCATAGGTGTTGCGTACTCATCTGGAAGGTGTCGAGGTTGAGGTCGGACCTGGAATGTTCCAGAGTCGGACTGAAGGGTGTGTCCAAGCCGGAGGTGGGGTAACCTCTCAGGAGTCAGCAAGGAGAAGGTCACAGAAGGGAAGTAGGGCTCTGGAAGTCAGGTTCGGAGTTCCAGGAGCCTGGAGCAGAGGTCGGGATTGTACAGATATGACAAGGTCTCCAAAAGTATTTTCCATTTTTCTCCATCATTTCTTCCTCAATTTTGCAAATAATTATATATTCTGAAAGCACTTCAAAGGCACTACAGTTCCTGCATTTTTTTTGATTTTTCCTTGATTATTTTTAGAAGTCCCTATTTTTCAAATTTCCCTCATTCCCCCCCTCATTCCCCCCCTCATTCCCCCCCTCATCCTCCCCCTCATCCTCCCCCTCATTCCCCCCTTCATTCTCCCCCCCCATTTCCCCCTCCATATTCTGCAAGCCCAAAAGTGATTAAGTTGCCAGATTAATCATATATCAGGCCATAAATTTTGATTGTGTATTGGTGAGTCTCAGTGTCCTTGATATATAGTACAGTTTTGATCTAAATGTTAAGCAGTGTCTTGTTGTGTTAGTCTTGTGGTAGGAGGTATTCATGGGGAATCTTCCCTCTTTTTTCCTTCCCATTTTCAAATGCTCCAGGAGCTCCCAGAAGCTTCCCACCCCTATACACTTTGAAGCATTTAAATTGTATTTACTGGATATGTTTGTGCACAAAGCAATGCTCCATGCCCTCCTGGGAGTGCCCTGGAGTACCTGGCCAACTCTGGAGGAAATGAGCTGTTCCTGGACTGGCCAATCTCCTCCTGATTTTCCCAGTGCTCTCCATACTCCAGAGCACTCAGGAGCATAATGTCAGGGCACACACCCTGACTAGCCCAGACCCGGACCCGCATCCGCACCCACACCTGCACCCGCATGTGCGCTTCTGCCCTGCACACTCCAGGCCTGGTTCCTATCCTTCATGTGACTTCCAGGTATCCCCAGAAGTTTTTGCCATATTGGGCCACTGTGGGAAAGTGAGAAGTTAACCTTCTTCTCACTTTCTTACCCACAGTAGATTGTGCCCTGGACAGGGCTGTTTACAGGTCAGGTTGTGGGATATAGAGAGAGGGGTCATGGGGACCCAGAGGTCATCCCCTGACACATCACAATATTTTGCTGATGCCTGCCCCCCCATGCTGGGACAGGCAAAAGGAAACAAGGGCTGTGCAGAGTCAAGCAAAGCACAAGCACTCTAGTATTGTAGTTTGGTCACTTCTGGCAGACATATCCAGCAGAAGTGGCCAAACTGAACAGTGACCATTTGCTGATGTATGTATTGAAATTATGAACTAGTCACAAATTAGTGCTCAGTTCCAAAGATGTGAACTTGTATTATTAGTCATTACCTAGTCACAAATTAGTGCTAGGAAATATGTAAAGATTAGACAATATTCCAAGTGATGAAAAGGGAGTCTCACCTCAGTTCCAAAGATGTGAACTGAGGAGAGAGGAAAGAGAAAAATCGCGTGAGGTGGCTTTTAAGCCATCCTCGACTGCGTTCATCAACATGGATGCCAAAAGTAGAAGCATCGGGCAATCCTTCATGGAAATGCCCATGCACAAGATGTATAGTCCGATGGACTCAATGGATGGTCCACAGCGTACCAAGAAAACAAGGATTTCAACAGTATGTGCTGCTCTCCAACAACACCGGCTTGGCTCAACAATCATATTGATTGCATTGATTGACCAGATTAGTGTTGAAATGGCATTTTGATGCCCTTGTTGTTATGGTTATAACTTATTGTTCCCTTTATGGGAGGTTTCGTTGTCCCAATGCTTTAGCCTTTGTTCATTTGCGCCACACACAAATGTATCTAAGTATGATGTGTAGAGCTGAGTGCGATATCTAATGACATTGTGATATTGCACTCAGGTCAGGCTGCAATGCCGCGATTATAACAATTAGGTGCTCTGAATCAATTCAAGCAGCCTTAGTTTGCTGATGGGCTTGGCCAACGAAGTCACGGGTGATCACAAATTAATAACTGGTGGGCGCCGCCTGACGTGGCAGAACCTGCCACTCTCTCCTCGCTGATAACCTACAATCAGAGTGGCCAATGTATATAACTGATATGTTATTCGTGTGGAGCACTATACCAGGCACAGTTTGACATAGTAAGGAGCCACAAAACCCTATTTTCCCCCTTCAACTGGCAACCTTAATGGTCAGCAGACATCTAGTCATTGCAGTCAGAGTTACAGTACAGCCGAAGAAGAACAACCCCTATCACCTGCAAGGGGAATGCCAAGACATGATAGTGAGTAGATCCGCGACCTTGACTCTCCTCAAAAAAGAGCTCTCCCCAATTAGTCAAAAATGTTTCACTAACAATCATCAGCGACAGCTACAGTCGAGCTTGTAAAATGAGTCTGAGGTCTGGCTCACCTGGGCACAGGAGACAGGGGAGAAAACCGGATATATAGTTGATACCCGAAGTTGTTATATCTGCAGCATGGAATAATGGCCCCTGTGTTGAACCCGTGATAATGAGAATGTCCGTGTCGTTGAGTCTCCTCAAGCATGTGGAACATCTTTGGTAAAAGTGGGACCTCTGGTAAAGGAGGGTGAAGCACTGACCTCTGAAGGCAGTCTTAAATAGCTAAGATCCACAAACTTGTGAATCCATAACTTGTGTGGGCAGAGACACCAAGGTTATAGGCCCTCTGCCATCAGGGCTGTACCTTGCGGAACCCCCCCCCCCTTACGTTTTTGAGGTAACTCAGATGCTGATGTATTCAGATGATTGAAATATCAAGTGAGCTGTGCCATTGCGTGAACACGAATCATAATGTACAATCAGCCCATCGCAGTAAAGCTTTGAAATGCAGACTACGAAATGAAACATATAACGATCACACATCACCCCAATCCTCAACATCATTCTTGGTCACGGAGGCAGTTGTGAACGAGTCCCTGTATGAGATCATGGTATGGCAGTCAGACATGAAATGAGATGAACACTGACGGGAACTCACATCATTTCATCCTCGATACCCAATGGTTTTTTGACAATGTGGAGCAAAGAAATCCCCTTCCCCCCAAACTCATTTTGTGTTCCGCACTCAATGCTCGATCCATTGTTACGCTCCCGACCTCTCCCTTTTTCAAGGTTCTTGGTCATGACCCAGACTCAGTGCCAGTCGCTCACGTGAGTTTCGCCAAAGTATATCCGAATTTTTCGGTGCAGCGAAACTGCGTAAGCGACTGGCGCAATATGTTGTTATTGTTTGTTTAACTCGAGTTCTTTGGCCTCGATAATCACACCAATATTTATTATATTTTCCGTCAGATAATGGGTGACGAGCGCAGGGAAATTTGTTTATAATTAATTAAAGCCTATAGAATACAATATATCGAGCTAGCTAATGAGAGGATCATTCATGGTAGATGATGCAATGGCACTTGAGGTTGTAGCATTCTGCTTTGCAGGACAAAATTTATTGCGTTCTGTCAAGGATAGATTGGTGTTAGAATTGTCCAAGTGGGAGGAAAGCAACATACGTGTATGACCTTCTACCTTGCACAGCTTGCATTTGTAAGGGGCCCGTTGAGGTGCAGCGATGGTAACATGTTGCACAGGGTTATTGGGCGGCAGCGACTCTGTCTTGAGTTTGGATGAAGGGATTTTGGGGGGGGGAGCGATGGAGTGCACCAAGTTGAGGATTTTTTCGGCATGCTTCATTATGAATGGTCGTTGTGCACCCCGGATGTTATTTGAAATATCATCGACGGTGCGCAGTGCATGAGCGTGGGAGAGATGACATCTACATGGACCACCTTCCTTTGTATCAATGTACTATTGACCCGTCCAGCCCACACACCCCGAATGGCTTCCCACTGTGCCCAGCACACGCGCATGCAGTAGACGCTCTCGGGATCCCCCACGGGGACACCCAGATGCCTGCGGCTGCCCCCGAGGATGACGTGGCACTCGTCATGTGACTCAAGCCGCATGTACATAAATGTACCTGAAGTGGGAACTGAAGAAGTAACCTTCTTCTCACATTCTCCACTTCAGACTAAGTGGCCAGGGACCGCTGTCCCGGATCGGGCCCACCAGTACGCACGCCCACTCCACACCCCGTGACGGCTTCAGTGCCGGACATTACCCCCGGGCCCTCTCGACCCCAGACGCGTCCCTGACAGTACGCATGCCCGGTTTGCACCCCGCAAGGGCCCCTCTGCTGGGTGATACATCCAGACCCCCTCTACCCCAGATGCGTCCCTGACACCAAATTGGTGCAGTGGTTGCTGAGATAAGTGAAATCCAGTCTGAGTGTGGCCATGCTGCTGGGTGGGCATGGGGAATTGGGTCTGTGGGGACTGGGAATGTGTCCAGAAAAATAGGAAAAAATCATGGAAGAGTAGGAATGGTATATGAGGACGTGTATACTGTGTTTCATGAAGTGGGGATGTGCTGGGATGGGGAAATCACAATATTCAGTTTGTTTGTGCAGTACCGGCTGTGCCTGCCTACAGCACAGCCTGCTGGTGGCTTCATATAGATAGTGTGTTCTAGGTTGCCATTCAAGAATGCGGTTTTAACATCCATCTGATGGACTTCGAGATCGAGCCACACAGCGATAGCGAGTAGAATCCGGATTGAGACCCATTTGACAACAGGTGTTAGAGACTGGATGGGAGACAAAGGAAATGTCTCCATGGCAAAGGGCTTTGGCCTCAGCGACTCAGACCAGGAGCGCTGTGCCTAGTTACATGTCCGTGCCCTAATTTACTTACTGGCAGAGAGAACTAGAAGGGGGGATAACTCTAGTCAATTTTATCACTAGGGTGTAACCTATCTACAAGTTATGTATATACAGTTACAGCGAGGGCGGGCCCATGAATGACAGGACTGAGCAGAGCGGAGCCAACAGAGTTAAACGTTAGCTGACTGAATATTACCGATGAGTTGGGTTATGGGGTTAGCGGAATGGTGGGCTATAACCCAGAAACGGAAAGGAGGGATAGGCCCGAAGGTAGACTTGTGTCAGAGTCCGCGCGTCAGTTCACGCATAAGAATCTCCCTGGGAAACTAGTCGTTGTAAAAGCTGAGGGGCCAACCCAGCTGGCGATAAGGCTTTATATACATGAGTTCTGCAAATCATAAGAGCGTGGCTACATTGGGAACACATGGTAGCTGATAGAGAAGCGACATGAGATAGGAGAATAGATCATGTGGATAAGGGGGCGATAACAGGTGAGGGATGACGCGATAGCGGAAATAGCACATTGAATACAGCCTGTGTTCTAACTATGGCAAATCACATGCAGATATCGGCTTACGGGTACTCAACCTATCCAGATAGGGGTGCGGGCCGGCTGGATAACTGTCCATGCCCTGACAACTTGCAGAGCAAGCAAGTGAATTGCCCAGCAGGGGCAGGAGTGCGCTAGTGGACGTCAGAGCTGTCCAGAGGCCTTCAGGGTTCCATACTTAGGGAGGCATAGGTAATATATTGAATTGAGGGGGTGGTGACCATTGAGGGAGTTGGAGGTGACTGCGGAATATGGAGGCTCCAAGGTTAGTGATGAAGGAGCAGAGGTAGTCCGGAAGGATCAGAGGTGGTGGAAGTCAATGGCCATAGATGGATATGACAACATGTGCAAATTTCTCATCATAGTCAATGTGATAAACTTGACCAGAACCTTTGGCCACAATCCTGGCTTTATAGCGCTCGATCATTCCATCAGCCTTTTTCTTTAATGCAAATACCCAACGACACCCGACGATATTATGAACCTCAACCTCATCAGTTTTAACTGGAACGTATGTCCAGGTTTCTTTGAGGGATAGCAGTTTGTCTTGACAGGCTTCAAGCCACGCATCGGAGTCGGGCCTGTTCATGGCGTCGTTGTAGGTGAGTGGCACTTCAGTTTGTGCTACATGAGCATGTTCAACACCCACTGGTTGGGTGTCTACAGGCTGATTGGCCCAATTGTAGGAAGTGACAAAATACCGGTCATCATCATCTCGGATTTGCATATGCCATTCACACATTGATCATCAGGGAGCTTCTGGGATGATCTCATCCTCCACATCTCCCCCTAAGAGTTCATCACACTGTCCTTCATCCCTGACTTCTACCTCCTTGCCATCATCTATCTCATCAATCTCATCTCCAATCTCCTCTCCTTCTCCCATTCTTTCATCACCATTCCCATTTCCTCTTGCCTCTTCGTCCTTATCAACAACATGCGATGATGGCTCTATGACAGAGGATTCAATTGTAACGCATTCGGGTTCAGGAGACTCCTCAAAGAAATGTACATCATGAGATTCATGAACCTTGCAGGCTTCAGGCTTGTAGATCATGAATGCCTTCTTGCTGACAGCAAGACCCAAGTGGATTCCTGTGATAGACCTAGGGGCAAGCTTGTCCCATTGCTTTTTGGGGATAGCAAGCATGGCTTTGCAGCTGAAGGTACGTATGGTGGAGACTGATGGCTTATTTCCCATCCAGAGTTCATGTGGAGAGATGCCATTGGGGAGTGCAGAGTGGGGAACGATGTTTTTAATGAGTGCGGCATGTTGAAGTGCATAAGGCCAAGCTGTTCGACCCACATGCAACTTCATGCTTTTGAGCATGGCGATCATCATTGTAATGAGGGTTTGGTTGACTCTCTCGGCGATGCTGAAAGAGGGCTCACAGCTCTCGATGCTGACTAAGCTTGTGGGGGGCCAAACTCTCAAAACTCTACTTTCTCCACTAAACTTGCTACGTTCTCAATCCTTAACTCCGGTGTGGGTTCTCCGGGATTTCCACAAGGTCCGGGCTCAACAAATCCACTACCCACTCATTGCAGGCTAGATTGTTTCCCTTATTCCTACTGTTGGAATTCCACTCACTCACTCCAACTCTAGTGCATCCTAGCACCTTAGAGAATTTGGGGGAGGGGAGAACTTGATTTCAAAATCCGGTATGTACAGGATTATATCTAATAATTATTTTTAGAAAGAATAGATGGGGAATATTTGTACCATATGGCACCTAGGTACCTTATTAGGCGAAATAATCGAAAAAGGATCAGTAACAATAAAAGAAAATCAATCAATATCTGAAATGATGGCAAAAATATGAAAATATAAGAAAATAAGCGATATCTCAACGGATTTACGGAATTAAGGGCCGAAATTGGAAATGTGACTGAATAAAACTATTATGCGGCCAATGAGCATTTTTACCGATTTATTAGACACCATGGGAACGAGTGAGGCTGGAATTCTGGGTTGCTGCTTGAGGTTCCCACACCCGCACATACTCATGACCTGCTGTGCCTAACTTCTCCAACACGGAACTCCGTCAAATCTCCACCGATTGGGACGTTCTTGGTATCGTCAGAATCGTACGAATTAGGACTATTTTTAGATACCAAATTTGTACCGAGTCGTCGCATGAATGAAAGTTGTTTTATAATCATGGAAGTGAGTATCCGAGCCGAGTCTGTGCATGGGCGATTATCCTGCCTACAATGCCATTTTCTTGTGGAGTATTGGGATTCTTCTCATGGACAATACTAATCTCCCTGAGGTAATGTGAGAATTCATTTGAGAAATACTCACCACCTCTGTCAGTGTGCAAGACTTTTAACTTCCTGCCTGATTGCCATTCAGCTTGGGCCAAGAAGGTCTTGGACATTTCAAGTGTGTCACTTTTCTTTTTGATCAGGTAGATGGTTAGGTATTGGGAGTGGTCATCAACGAAGGTGATGAAGTACCAATATCCTTTGTGAGTCACAGTCTGGACTTTGCAAACATCGGAGAACATGCATCCAAGAACTTCATTTGAACAGGTGAGTGTCTGTTTGGGAATGGGGGAACGTGTGTGTCCTGAGGCCTCGCATTCTTCGCAGCAGATTGAACCTCCCTTCCCATCTCCAACTACTTCCATACCCGTGGCCATCCCACTACAGACCATCTTCAGTATTGACTGTGTCGAGATGTGTCCCAAGCGGGCTTGCCAGACATCAAGAGATGCTGTCGCTGTTGTTGTTCTAGCAACCAGCACAGTATCAACATTCCTGTCCCCAAGGGATTTGGTGATGAAAGCAGATTCCAATCCAGCCACAATGCAAGGCAATTGGTAGAGACTGCCAGAAGCTTTGGTGATACCTGTTAGACACTGGTCCAGGGTCGGCACCGAAGGTTGCCGATGCGGGCCGCTATAGGCCGCAATGGCCGTGATGCTGCAAACAAGGCCCAGGGGTAGGGCGTTTGGCCTCAGCAACTCTAAAGGGAGTGCTGTGCCCCCTAGCTGTCTCTTGGCCCTCATTTCGGACTCACTGGGGTTGCCTTGTTGGGGTCAGGACTTAGGGGTCATGGTCACATCGATATTAGAGCTAAGGTACAATAAAGTATCATACAGGATATATATAGGAGGAAGAAATGAATGGAAGCGGACCCGGGCCGGAGGCCGAAGGGTCCAGAAGCAAACAAGAAGAAGGAGTGGGGTTGGCCGCATAGCGGCCGGCAATGACCGAGGGTCAAAACAAACAATAACAGATAAATAAAGGAAAGAGCATAGGGCCGCGATAGCGGCGATGGTATCGTAGCAGTGCTGGACTCGGAGTTGGGCTGGAGTCGGGCATGGGGATGATAGTGGCCCTGTAGGGGCTAAGTGGGCGGGGTAGGGGAGTCGCACTGGGCACGGTGCCGGAGGCGGACTCAGGGCAGGAAGGTTGGTGTGGCTGTGGGGGAGTCGGCCAGGTGCAGGGGAGCCTAGGGGCAAGTGGGGAAGTGAGCAGGGAGTCCTCAGGGAGGATAGGGCTGAGGTCGGGGCTCATGCTCACGCTCGCATAGTGGTAACATGTCAGAGACCAGATTCGAGACAAGGGAGAGTCTCCGTGGCGGAGGGCTTTGGCCTCAGCGACTTATGCCAAGAGCGCTGTGCCTAGTGACATGTCTGTGCCCTAACTTACTGACTGGCAATCAGAATCGAAGGGGGGGTAACTCTAGTCGATTTTATTACTGGAGTGTAACCTATGTACAAGTTGGATATATATATGGTTACAGCAAAGACAGGTCCGCAATTGGCGGAGCCGAACGGAGCGGAGCTAATGGGGTTAAACATTAGCCGACTGAATATTACCGACAAGTCGGGTCATGGGGTTAGCGGAAAGGCAGGCGATAACCCAGAAACGGAAAGGAGGGATAGGCCCAAAGGTGGGCTCTGCAGGGCAGGCGAGTGTATTGCCCAGCAGAGGCAGGAGTGCACTAGCGGACGTCGGAGCTGTCCGGAAGTCCTTGGGGCTCCGTACTTAGGGAGGCGTAGGTAATAAATTGAAAGGAGGGGGTGGTGACCATCAAGGGGTACCGAGAGGATTGCGGAATACAGGAGCTCCGAGGTTAGTGAGGAAGGAGCGGAGGTAGACTGGAGGGATCGGAGCGAACAGAAGTCGATGGCTGGGGATGGATATGACAGTATCCCCTTCTTAGGCCTGAACCCTTGAAGGCCCAGAATTAGTAAGGTGAGGGGAGCTGTACTTACAGAAAAGAAAAAATGGAAAAAAATGAAAACGGAAGTGAGGAGTGGAGGGAGAAGGAGAAATGGGAGAGGAGTCGGGGTTCCTAAGGAGCTTCGGGTCCAGGCTTCGCTGGGTACCGAGAGTGGAACACTTCGACGAGGTTGGAGGCGTGATCGAGTTCGCCGGCAAGGAGCCATTGGGTCTCCTCGTTGGTCCCTTCATAACCTAGCCACTTGACCAGGTAGAGCAACTTGTTGCATCTACGTCGGTCGATCTTGGAGTCGAGTATCTCCTCGATCTTGAACTCCATCTTGCCTTCGATTTCTATGGGAGGCGGAGGTGGCTGGTGGCGGTTCAGAATGATGTTCGGGATGGAGGGTTCGATCTGTGAGACATGGAATACTGGGTGAATGGCTCGCATGTTTTCCAGCAGGCGGAGAGTGAGGGAGTGAGTTCCAACATGGGTGATGATCTCGAATGGGCTGAGGTTTTTCTCGGAGAGCTTTTTGGAAGGTTGGGTGGAGCGGAAGTACTTGGCCTTTACGTAGACCGAGGTTCCTACTTCGAAAGCTGGGGCAGGGCTCCGACAGGAGTCTGCCGGGCCCTGATAACAGATCTGAGCGAGATGCATTTCCTCGTGAAGGAAGTGGTGGAGGGAGTCGAGATCGACGGAGTACTCTTGGGCGCGTTGTAACGGGTCTATCCAACTAGACTCGTGACAGGAAAGAGGGGGAATAAGGATCTCACTACAAGTCAGGTAAGAGGTGGGGTATATTGGTCCTCCAGAGTCTGGTGCTGATATTCTCTACCAAACTATACAGCAGTCACGGAAGAGTCCGATCAACAAATAAGGAAAGAACATCACATGACAATAAGGAAATGGAATCAGAAAAATAAGGAAAAATAAGGAGTGTGTATGAGAAGTGTGTGCTATGTGTCTAGGATGTGGGGAGTTTGTTGAGCATGGTGGAATCGCGGGATTTGGCTCGTTTATGGTACACCGGCAAATCCCCGTTACAGCATACTGATGTCAGGTCTCGCTCTGGGTGAACAGTGATGTTCGGATGGTAGCCTTTGTTGGCAAAGAACGGGGAGACACCTGTGGTGGCATTCGGAGCGTTGTTGTATGCGAACTCTGCGAGAGGCAGGAGTTTGGACCAATTGTCCTGCTGGTAGTTACTGTAGATGTGCAGGTACTGCTCGAGCGTCTGGTTCATCCGTTCAGTCTGACTGTCTCCTTCTGGATGATAACCGGAGGTGAAGTGGAGGCGGATGTCGAGGGCCTTACCAAGTGAACGGAAAAAATGAGAGACAAACTCCGGACCCCTGTCGGAGGTGACGTGGGATGGAACTCCATGCTTGGAGAACACATGGAGGAGGAAGAGCTTGGCCAGTTCTGGAGAGGTGATGGTATTGTGGGTAGGGATGAAAATTCACTGTTTGGACAGGCAGTCCACGACGACCAAGATGGAAGTGAATCCGGAAGAGGAGGGTAGCTGTTCGATGAAATCCATGGAGATGGAGTTCCAAGGATGTTCAGGGATGGGGAGTTGTTTGAGTAAGCTGTAAGGCTTATGATGGGGGACTTTGGCATGGGCACAAGAAGTGCAGGAGGATACATAACTCTTGATGAAGTTACGGATGCCCGGCCAGGTATACTCATGATGTACTAGATCCAGAGTCCGGTTTTGCCCGAAGTGTCCGGAAAGCTGGTGGTTGTGTTTGTCTCGCAAAATGCAGAGATGGAGATCATTAGAATCCGGCACGTAAATGCGATGGACCAGCAGGAGTTGGGGAGGTTGGGGGAAGCGAGATGAGAAGAGATTGTGGTGTCGGAGGAGAGGGAGGTTAGGATGTCTTGATGAAGAGCCTCTGTGTCGACAAGTACGGCTGCTCAGATTACTGTGGCAGCTAGGAACGTAGCTCGTAAGGACGCAGTGAGCTGCTCCGAAGTGAAGACCGGTCGGAAGTTCTGCGGATTGACGTGAGCGTAGTCCATATCCCCTTCTTTGGGATAGACATCCCAGCGTCTAGTCAACGCACCTGGTTTAACTCCGAGTCTTCCGGGACGGAATCGGACAGTCATGTGGAATTGGGAGAGGAACTCTGACCAGCGGGCTTGCTGCCGGGTCAAGAGTTTGGTGGTGGAGAAATACTCGAGGTTCTTGTGGTCAGTGACAACGTCGATTGGGGTTCCTGAACCTTCAAGGTAATGATGCCATGATCGGAACGCATCATGAATGGCGAGCAGTTCCTTGTCATGGGTGTCGTAATTGAGCTCCGGTGCCGAGAGTGTTCTAGAGCGGAAAGCGATGGGGAAAATCTCTCCGTCATCACAGCAGATGGAAAGGATTCCGGAGATCGCGTAATCGGAGGCGTTGGTTTCTACAATGAGGGGGGTGTCAGGTAGCCAATGTGTGAGGATAGGAGCGGAGGTGAAGGCTTCTTTCAAGGTGTTGAAAGCAGAGCGACAATCGTCAGAGAATAGCCAGGGGGCTCCTTTACGTGTGAGGCGCATCAAGGGGACCACAATGTCAGAGTATTGGTGGATGAAATGCCGATAGAAGTTAGCGAAGCCAAGGAAGGATTGGACATCCTTGACTTTACGGGGCTCGGGCCAATCTTGGACGGCTTTGACCTTCTCGATGGACATGGTGAGTCCGGAAGGAGAGAGGCAGTAACCGAGATATTCCATAGTGTCCATATGAAACTTGCATTTCTTCGGATTGGCGTATAGGCCGTGTTTGCGGAGTCTCCTAAGAACTTCTCGGACATGCTCCTGATGTGAAGCCATGTCTTCCGAGTAGGTAAGGATGTCATCTAGATAGACTACCACATAAACGTCCAAGAGGTCGGCAAAGATCGTGTTGACGAATTGCTGGAAAGCCGCAGGTGCATTCGTGAGACCGAATGGCATGACAAGCCACTCATAGGAACCATAGCGCGTGCGGAAAGAGGTCTTCCATTCGTCGCCTGCTGCAATGCGAACCAGGTGGTAAGCATGCCGGAGGTCGAGTCTGGTGTAGACCGTGGCACGGCTAGGTGCGTCAAGGAGGTCGGAGATGTGGGGAAGTGGGTAGCGATCCTTTTTGGTGATCTTGTTCAGCCCTCGGAAGTCGACGCAAAGATGGAGGGATCTGTCCTTCTTGCGGACGAAGAGGACTGGTGCCGTGTGAGCGGAAGTAGCGGGGCAAATGAACCCGGAGGCCAGGTGTTCATCTAAGAACGCCCGGAGGGCCTCGAGTTCCGAAGTAGAGAGAGAGTACATGGTACCCAAAGGTGGGGAAGTGCCTTCCTCAAGGTCGATCTTTAGGTCGTGCTCATGGTGCAGTGCCAGCGTCGAGGCTTTGCTCTTACTGAACACATCCGCAAACTCGTGATACTCCTTCGGAACAGCCAAGAGGTCGACGGAATCGGTGTGGGATGAGGCAGCCCTCAAGTGGCTTTCCTTGGAAGGGATGGTTAGGCTGAAGGATACCGATCCTTCAAGTCGGCAAGTCTTCGCGAATGCGGAACAGCTGATGAACTCGATAGATGGTAACGGAGGAGTAACAGCCTGTGACTGAGGTGCTGGCGAAACATCTGATGGTTGGGTGTCGGACGACGGCAGTGGTACCGGAGACAATGGGAGAGAGCTCGGAGTAACTGTCTTGGTAGGTTCGGAAGTTCGGAACGTAATACTGCTTGAGACCCAGTCAATCAACGGATTGTAGTGGGTAAGCCAGTTGTGTCCTAGGACTAGGGAACATGATCCATCCAGCGATGTGACAAAGAAAGTCGTGGGGGTGATGTTTCCGGAAGCGAAGCGGAGGGGAATATCAACGGCATGGGTTATGATTGAGTTGGTGCTACCATCGAATAGGTGTAGTTGTAGGGGTTTAATCTGGTATGTCTTCAAGGCCAACTTTTTTACGAATGTGTCATCGATGAAGCAGTCCGAAGACCCAGAATCTACGAGTGCGGGTATGTTCTCATAGGAGCGGAAAAGTTTATTTTGTGTCCCAATATTGGACAGAGGAGAAACAGGGGAAGAGAAAGAAGAGAAGCGGAGAGAGGTGGATCGATCTACGGAAGTAGTCGGAGGGGGCGGAGGAGAGAGTGGTACATCAGCAACACTATCTACAATGGGTAGAACATTAACCGAAGGGTCAACATTAAGAGGAGAAAATAGACCATTTGAAAGAGAAAAGGAAACGGGAATGTGGAGGGGGGATAAGTCGGAAATGGAAGATGCATTTAAACGCACTTCTTTGAGCACATGGAAGGAAGGATCGCAACCCCCAGTCCGTGCGGAGTCCATGGGGGTGCGGACTAATTTTTTGCTTCTGTGGAAGCGGATCCTTGCTCCTCGGTCTGGGCCAAACGGGCCTTAGACGCACGAGAAGAAGACTTGGGACAGTCCTTGACCATGTGGCCAGACTGACCGCAGAACATACAAAGTTTCTTGTCGAGATGATGCTTACGCTCCTGTGGCATGAGCTTGCCATTGTCTCCGAGTTTAGATGAGAGGTCCGGTTTAGCGGAGCTGGCCTCGGACTTTTTATTGTCCTTCAGAAGCCTACTACCGGAAGTGGAGTTGAAAGAGGAGGAGGAAGGGATGGGGTCAGAACAAGAAGCAGCAGTGGACTTGTCGAAAACGTTAGAGGAAGAGGGTTTCACGTGATGTGTAACTTCCGATTTACGCTCCCAATAGCGCGCATCGAGAGTTTGGGACAGGGTGCGAAGTTCAGAGAGAGTAGAGGGTTTACCTACTCTGGCAATATCGTCCTTGATACGTTCCGGCAATCCGTTGTAGAAAAAACAACGAAGCACGGCTTCTCCGTAACCGTGAAGTTGAGAGGCGTGTCGGTTGAACTCGACGATGTATTTATTGATGTGGTGCCTGTCCTTCATGTCCAGGGTCATCAGTTGAACCTCGGCGTTGCCCACAGGATCATGAGGGCCAAAGTTAGTTTGAAGTTCATTAACGAACTCTTGATAGTCATTCATCCATCGCGGACGAAGCATGGAATTCTGGTCGAATAACAGATCCGGCTCGAACCAATTGAGGGCCATTCCCTTGAGGTAGGACTGTGCAAATATGACTTTAGCGTGGTCGCTAGCAAAAGCGAGGGGATGGTCCTGGAAATTGAGCTCGCATTGGACCAAGAATACTCGGAGTTCTCAGGGATCCTTTCCATCGAACTGTTCAGGTTCACGGACCTTGGTCCAGAGAGCAGAAGATGGTCGTCATCGTCGTCGTCCGGTGTGACAAGCCAGACTGGCAATGGCTTGGGCCAATTGCGCAATAGCCATGTTGGAGGTGGGTTCGGCATCGTCGGTGGTTGGGACAGTGGGGATGGGAGGATCAGCAGGAGGAGGGTCGACGAAGTTGGGGACCTCGGAACCGAGTCCAAAGAAGTGGACGGGGTCTATGGGTTGTTCCGTGGTGTCTCCGAAGTCGGAGTCTGCAACTGGTGATCGATTCCTAACGGGGCGCACGATCGGAGTCAATGGGAGAGGGGTTTCAAGGTTAGAAAAGCTTCGAAACTCAACTGGGTTTCTCACCAATCGACTAGGACCAGGCTGAGGGGTTCTGGGGAAGGTGAGGCAGAGTTGGTGTTACGGGGATGGGGAAATTCCCCATTCCTCGATCCGTTCTTATAGTGGGAAGACGAGAGTCGTGTCTAGTTTGTACCATAACTGGAAGTGTAATCGATGAGTGATCCCAGTCTGACCTGGGAGTGGACGATCGAATTCCCATCGATCGCGATGGGTGATGTAGTGAGCTATTAAGGGATTGATGATTGATAGTCGGAGATATCAGGACAGATGGGTCAGCCACGGATACTTGGCGCTCCTCAATGGAGCGTACCGTGTGCGAGGTCGCGACTGGTGAGATGGGTGAGAGCTTCACGTAGTTGCCATCGGGTACTTGGCGTTCGCAGTGCGAGCGTACCGGTAGCGGGTTGATACCGTAGGCGTGCAATGAGGGCTGACTATTAGGGCCTTCGGTGACTTGGCGTTCCCAAAGGGAACGTACCGTTGGCGGGGACATATGATGACTGGCAAGGGAAGAAACAGACGGTGGATGGGCGGCTACTTGGCGTTCGCGTAGCGAACGTGCCGGCATCGCGGGTAAGTGGGCCTCATAGTGTTCACGATCACCATGATCGTGATGGGACGTCGTATGTTGAGTACTGGGGGGAGAGCGGAGTGATGAAGACCCATAGGGTACAGGTTCAATAGGACGATACACACGTCGAGAGTCTTCAACTCTCGACTTCGAGTTCTCGCGGCGAGGGCCGTTAGAGGACTCGATATAACCAGACTTATAAGACATATTGAGAGTTGTACAGTCACACAGGTTCAGTTGAGTCACAGGGAGGGTTGTTACAGAAGACGGTACACGAGACAGTTGTAGAGCAGTTGTTAGTTAGCGGGAACCGCCTTCGGCGGTTTCCGTACAAGACGCGTGACTATCTACAAATGGTAAGGTTGCGGGAAATCCCGCGAAACACAAATAACCTCGGCCAGCACCAAAACCCCAGTTGGGGAAAGCTTTGCACGAGGGGGGGGAAAGGGGTAGAACGGATAAGGAGGATGGGTATCGGGATAGAGGACGGAAGGGAGAAAGAGGGGAGGAACGATAATGAGGAGAAGTCTTTGACCATGTGACGGATATGGTCGTTGGAGACTCCGTATCCGTAACAATCAGAGGGACAGTGTCCCCCTAAGGTGGACGAAGGACAGAGTTCATTGAAGGGGACCAAGAGGAAAGATGCCAAAATTAATGTCCTCATAGCGGAGGGACATGCAGCTGTTGCAGAGAGTGATCATGCATGGATGACTGAGTGGGTTGTGGATTCTGGAGCATCATCTCATATCTGCACGAATTGACACTGGTTCTCAACATACTCACCTCTTCACCCTCCCCATCCCATCTACTTAGGTGACAAGCACGCTCTCCTTGCTACTGGCCAGGGGCAAATTGAGGTTGTCTTGAACAATGGGACTGACAATTGCCACATCATCATCAGTAATGTACTCTACTGTCCCAAGATCAGCACTAACCTCCTATCTGTAACACATTTGACATCCGTTGGAGCTCAAGTACAGTTCTCTGTCAGGGGATGACTCCCGGGTCCCCATGACCCTCCCCTATGGCCCACAGCCTCAGGTCTGGCCAGCCCTATCCAGGGCACAATCTACTGTGGGTAAGGAGATGAGAAGGAAGCTAACTTCTCATCTTCCCACAGTGGCCACAATATCAGCAAAACTTCCGGGGATACCCGGAAGTCACATGAAGGGGTAGGAACTGGGCCCGGAGCATGCGGCACATGGAGCGTGTGCACGTGTGGGAAGCACAGTGGGTGGAAGCGGGTCCAGATGCGGGTCCGGGTCCGGGCTAGTCAGGGTGTGTGCCCTGACATTCTCCACCAATAATTGCTGAATTCTCAACCCAAATAACGAACTACTCGGTATTGTCACAGCCATGCATTCCGGCCCGTTATGTCATATCCATCCCTGGCCATCGACTTCCATTCACTCCGATCCCTCCAGTCTACCTCTGCTCCTTCCTCACTAACCTCGGAGCTCCCATATTCCGCAATCCTCTCGGTACCCCTCGATGGTCACCACCCCCTCCTTTCAATTTATTACCTACGCCTCCCTAAGTACGGAGCCCTGAAGACTTCTGGACAGCTCCGATGTCCACTAGCGCACTCCTGCCTCCGCTGGGCAATACACTTGCCTGCCCTGCAGAGCCCACCTTTGGGCCTATCCCTCCTTTCCATTTCTGGGTTATCGCCTGCCTTTCCGCTAACCCCGCGACCCGACTCGTCGTTAATATTCAGCCAGCTAATGTTTAACCCCGTTAGCTCCGCTCCGTTCGGCTCTGCCAATTGCGGACCCGTCTTTGCTGTAACCATATATATATCCAACTTGTACATAGGTTACACTCCAGTAATAAAATCGACTAGAGTTACCCCCCTTCAGTTCTGATTGCCAGTCAGTAAGTTAGGGCACAGACGTGTCACTAGGCACAGCGCTCTTGGCATAAGTCACTGAGGCCAAAGCCCTCTGCCACGGAGACTCTCCCTTGTCTCGAATCTGGTCTCTGACAGTATTTTATTACTCCCTGACTAGTACACGTCTTGTATGGCACCAAAAGTCCTTTGCACTCGTTCGCAACTATGCACATTAGTCCCCAACTGTTACGGATACGGAGTCTCCAACAACCATATCCGTCACATGGTCAAAGACTTCTCCTCATTATCGTTCCTCCCCTCTTTCTCCCTTCCGTCCTCTATCCTGATACCCCATCCTCCTTATCCGTTCTACCCCTTTCCCCCCCCTCGTGCAAAGCTTTCCCCAACTGGGGTTTTGGTGCTGGCCGAGGTTATTTGTGTTTCGCGGGATTTCCCGCGACCTTACCATTTGTAGATAGTCACGCGTCTTGTACGGAAACCGCCGAAGGCGGTTCCCGCTAACTAACAACTGCTCTACAACTGTCTCGTGTACCGTCTTCTGTAACAACCCTCCCTGTGACTCAACTGAACCTGTGTGACTGTACAACTCTCAATATGTCTTATAAGTCTGGTTATATCGAGTCCTCTAACGGCCCTCGCCACGAGAACTCGAAGTCGAGAGTCGAAGACTCTCGACGTGTGTATCGTCCTATTGAACCTGTACCCTATGGGTCTTCATCACTCCGCTCTCCCCCCAGTACTCAACATACGACGTCCCATCACGATCATGGTGATCGTGAACACTATGAGGCCCACTTACCCGCGATGCCGGCACGTTCGCTACGCGAACGCCAAGTAGCCGCCCATCCACCGTCTGTTTCTTCCTTTGCCAGTCATCATATGTCCCCGCCAACGGTACGTTCCCTTTGGGAACGCCAAGTCACCGAAGGCCCTAATAGTCAGCCCTCATTGCACGCCTACGATATCAACCCGCTACCGGTACGTTCGCACTGCGAACGCCAAGTACCCGATGGCAACTACGCGAAGCTCTCACCCATCTCACCAGTCGCGACCTCGCACACGGTACGCTCCATTGAGGAGCGCCAAGTATCCGTGGCTGACCCATCTGTCCTGATATCTCCGACTATCAATCATCAATCCCTTAATAGCTCACTACATCACCCATCGCGATCGATGGGAATTCGATCATCCACTCCCAGGTCAGACTGGGATCACTCATCGATTACACTTCCAGTTATGGTACAAACTAGACATGACTCTCGTCTTCCCACTATAAGAACGGATCGAGGAATGGGGAATTTCCCCCATCCCCGTAACACTGATCCTCCCCCTTCAGCCCAACACTGCTCAAAGGTGTGTCCGAGTTTGTGCTTGCAGTTTGGATTCGTGCAGTGCAGACATTCCTTGTTAGGTTTCTTTCCATCGGACTTACTGGAGTTTTTATCAGAGGCTTTCCCAGGTTTGGCAATGAGAATGGTGGACGACTTCGACTTGGTTTTTCGTTTTTCCTCACCAAGGATTTGCGCTATAAGTTTCTCGCAAGATATTTTCAATGTGTTATCAATGTCCGCAAGGGTTATCGCCTTGAGTGTGTCATATGACTCCAGTAACGCTTCCAAGACAATCATTGCAAACTTAGTATCAGTGTAAGTGTCACCAAGGGTTGCCAGTCAGTCTCATAAATCACACATCTGGATCAGTTGAGGTTCCAAGAGTTTGGAGTCATCCAGTTGGAATTGATGAAGTTGAGTCATTATTCTCACCATATCCCATGCACTAGCCCCATTATATCGTTTTGCTAGGTTGACCCACATTATCTTTGCACAGTCATGTTTATCAACAAGGGAAAGAGGTGTGTCATCAAGAGTAAGTCCTATCTGTGTTAGCACAGCATCATTCTTCTTATCCCACTCTATAGCAGCAGGATTGAGTGTTTTCACATCATCTTCACCAAGATTAGGAGTAGGG
Source organism: Cantharellus anzutake (assembly GCF_015039405.1). NCBI lineage: Eukaryota > Fungi > Basidiomycota > Agaricomycetes > Cantharellales > Hydnaceae > Cantharellus > Cantharellus anzutake. The sequence goes on along the minus strand of NW_024067080.1, from coordinate 76,656 downwards.
GGAATATGAGTGGAAGGACAGATGGAGGATGATAGTTACGACCATCATTTTTTAGCTTTTCTATGCTGTAAAGACTTTTGGAAGAAGTATTGGTGGAAGTGGTAGTTGTCAGGGGACACACATGCTCACACAAGTTGCTCTGATAACCTAGTTGTGATTAAAGCCAGGGGAAAGGTATGTCCCCATCTTAGGGTCAGCTATATACATTTTGAGTCCGGCAATAAGGAAACCAAACAGATCGCCGATAGAATCACATGATCATAGAATGTTCCAGAACAATGCCGGAGATGATCCGGGCCACCAGGGCTTAGGTAAGCGGAGTAGACAGGAATTGCCAGCATACTTCCCACACGCATATGCGCAGCTGGCATAGGGTCCAGGGTCATTGCTGATCCCTGACAGTAGTGGCCATGTCTAGGCTCATAACCTATTAGAATTAAGACTATGTTGCATTAGACTCAGGCTCAAATAAGAGTTCTATATTCTAAATACCTATGTCACGTTAGACTGCGACAAGAATTATACATGAGTTATCAGGTAAAATACTGAGAAATAGTTCTCACCTCAGACTCAAATAAGAGTTCTGAGGGAGAAAAGTCTAAGAATTCCTCCCTTATATATGCAACATTCCTGAGTGGCAACATCATGGTACAAAGGGAGTTTTAAGTTGAATAAGAAAGGGCAAAAATGCCCCCAACGCCTCATAGTGCCCCAGAATAACCGCTACGAATAACCACCACACAACTTCCCAATGTAAACAAAGTTGGTGTTCTAATACAAAGAAGGGGAAAGTGACACAGTGATATGCCATTGAGGCACCTGTGAAAACACCTTCCTCCAACTCGAGGCCTCACACACAAAATTGTATGCAAGGAACCACAACTAACAATTATGGAAACATCTACTCCATCTAACCCACCTCCACCACTGCCCATGTGTAAACACCAATTACACATGACTCCTCACAGAACCAGTGAGGAGGAATACCAAAGATATATAATCTTTGGGTCGAAACCTATTTTCAAAACTTTCTCCTTCCATTTCCCTCCCATCCCCTTTCCCACGATATCTGTGTATCGCTGTTCACTTCAAAGTAACAGCCCCACACTCCTCACTCCTTCCTCATTTTCTTATTTCTCATTCTTTTCCTAAATGCACACATCACCCACTTTAAAGTGGTGATAACAAACTTTCATTGGAAAATGTTTCCACTTTGAATTCCTTTCTTTCCTTAACCATGTATGCATCACATATGCAATGCAAAGGGGGAGAATGTCAGGGCAATAGCCCCAAACCCCAAGTCTTATGTAACAAAGGTGTACTTAGAGTCACGTGGTCAAGTGGCAACTTACAATTACTGCTTAACACCACCATAAAATACACACCATTGTAACACTTACAGACTGGTGTGCTGAGTGACCCCAAAGACCTCACAAGAATCCTGCTTGGAAACTGAAAATGGTTTCAGAAAAATAGAAAAAAATTGGAAAGAGTGAGTAATGTGGGTGGGAAATGGATGTGAAAACAGTGGAAAGACTAGGCCTGTGTAAGGAGTGGTAACCCCACCCCTTATTTCCCATTACATAATTGTATAATTGTCTTGTAATAAACATGTATATACAAAGTACATACAATAGTGTGGGAAAGTGGAAAGAGCAACTAAGCCTTTCCTCCCATACTGTTGCAAATAATAACTTCATACAAGTTACTTTTGTTGGCAGCCTGAGGAACTAGGCTAACCAGGGTTGGCACCTACACCAACCCCTTACAGCCTGTGTGCTTTGTAGGCTACAGCATAAAATCCATAAAAATAGTTATTTTGTCATGCATGAACTTTTCCCTGTAGAAACAAACAGAGATAGTATGTCATGGTAGCTTCAAGAACATTCCAATTGGCTTTAAGAAATGGAAAACACTAATAAAAGAAATTACAAAAGACAGAACAATAAGAAAGTGGCCTGGAAACCCAAAATTGTGTTGGAAGCTGTCACGACCATGCATTCCGGCCCGTTAGCCGCCCGTCCTGATGCCGCCCAAGCCTATTCCCACTGTGCAAGCGCGAGCACAAGCCCTGACCTCAGCCCTATCCTCCCTGAGGGCTCCCTGCTCACTCCCCACTTGCCCCTAGGCTCCCCTACGCTTGGCCGACTCCCCCACAGCCACACCGACCTCCCTGCCCTGAGTCCGCCTCTGGCACCGACCTAGCATGACTCCGTGACATCGCCTACTCCGCTATGATACCATCGCCGCTATCGCGGCCCTACACCCCTTCGTTTATTTATCTGTTATTGTTTGTTTTGACCCTCGGTCATTGCCGGCCGCTGTGCGGCCAACCCCGCTCGTTGTTCCTATTTGCTTCCGGACCCTTCGGCCTTCGGCCCGGGTCCGCTTCTATTCATTCCACCTTCATATATATATCCTGTATACTACATTATAGTACCTTAGCTCTAATATCAACTTGACCACGACCCCAAGCCCTGACCCCAACAAGGCAGCCCCAGTAAGTTCGAAATGAGGGCCAAGAGACAACTAGGGGGCACAGCACTCCCTTTAGAGTTGCTGAGGCCAAATGCCCTACCCTCGGGCCTTGTCTGAGGCATCATGGCCATCGCGGCCCTTAGCGGTCCGCATCGGCAACCTTCGGTGCCCGACCCCGGATCAGTATCTAACAGAAGCCTCAACCGCTTCCCATAACCGTGCTAACCTTACACCATTAAACTATACTAAACCTTAGCTTTCCAACGCAGTTGGTCTCATCCAAAATGGTGGAGAAATGAGCAAGATAGTATGGGAGGAGCGGGGGATATATCATGCATTTCCCCTATCTCACTGAATAGTAGTTCAAATGTCCTCAAAGTTTGCGCACTGCAATGCATGTCTTCAAAGTAAACTTTTCATATTTTTTCATATTTTTTCGACATCTGAGAGGCACTGAGCTTTGACCTTGCATGTCATTTCCCACGCATGCCACTCTGTCAGAACCGTGCGAATCTTCGCTGATGGTAGCCGTAGGCGACTGAGTGTTTCCCGCTAGTGGTACAGGTGTCCTACACACGACCGAGCTTTAGCAAGGGATAAACCCCACCGATCTCGAGGCCGAGGCTACTTAGGCGAGTGAGCCGGGATTTCGGCTTCAACGACTCGAGGAGGAGTGTTGCACCTCATTCTCAATGCGGTCTTGATACTTCAGAAGGTCGGAGGTCTTACAGGGGACAGAGGTAAGCTTAGGGGTGAGTTTCTAGTTGATTTCGAACTACAGTACAAGCATTAGTTACAAGCTGTATATAAGTGCTAGGGAACTGAATAGGGAATAAGTCGCCAGATCTCGCAGAGATTGCAGGCAGAGAAAAGAAGGAGGAAAACAAACAAAGAGCACATGTTCAAGACAGCGAAGGTCAAGCGTGACCTTCGCCATGAGATAACAAGGTGCGGCGAAACATGGGACAACAGGTTGTGGCACTCTGCGCTGCTAGGTCGTTCAACAACAATTAGGAGAGGGGTTGTGGAGAGGTGGCAGGAAGTGGTTAGACGGCAATGGGTGGCGAGCGGAGTGTGCAGGGAGTGTTCGGGTGTGGGAGAAGGTCAGGGAGGAGGTCGTCTGGCCCCGGGGAACACCGGGTCGTGACACACTCCCATGTGGTGTTGAGTGAACCGAGAATCGCACATTTCTCCATCAGTTCTCAACCATTTTCCATCGGGTCTTTTGCAATAAATTCCTCTAAAATTCCTCTTTATTTCGTATTATTACTCCAACTCATGATTCTGCAATTTCTAGTATGCACACAGCTACAGAAGTGGATAGCAACAGACATGTGACTTCAGTTTGAATTGAAAGTGAATTCTCAGGACATCTCAGGACATCCTGGGGTGTTCCTGTTGATGAGCGACTTATGATCTCGGAGCTGGACTATAAGTGGGAAGCTCAGTCTCAGCTAATATGTGTGAAGAACTGAGGGAAAAGGAAATGAATTCAAATGAATGAATATATCCATGGCCTGGCACGGGTTAGTCCGAAATAATATAAAAGAGGTGTTGTGACTAAGTAGTCACGCTAGCGCGGGAATGTGGCTGTCCAGGCGAGTTCCTCACTTGGATGTGGGAATGTGGCTGTACGAAAACTCGTACGGCCTCCCATAGCACACGGTTTCTCCAACAGTTCCCATACAAAAGAGGCCCTCTAGGCCCTCTTTGAACGTCCTGAGAACCCCCCTCTATAGGCCTACAGTGTAGGTTGATTATTCATGGCAGCTCCACAATGAAAAATCCTGCTAGACAACTTCACCTCAAATTAAAATCCTACTATAAAAACAGTGGATAATGTAATTTTCTACCAGGTTTTGAAAATTTGGTATGACTGCCAATTTTTTTTTAAAAACTAATTTCTATTTTTGGAAGGTGGAGGTAAGGAACACGAAATTAGTTATCAAAAAGACTTTGTTTTATTCATCTATGGGATTTGTATTTCCGAACTGCATACTCAGCCTGTGCCCCTGTAAGACCTTTTCTATGTAGGGAATGTTAATAAGCAAATGGACAAAATTATGTACTCACTCATATGCATCCATATAGTGCCAGGTTTTACGGAAAAAGCAACAGATTGTTACAATGTCACAGGAATCCAAGCACTGTGGAATCAGAGCTTTTGCAGATTTAAACTTCCCATCCATTGCAGCTCTGTATCCTGAAGAGCTTACATATTAGAAAATGATATCAATCAAGAAATTGATTTGACTCACGATATTTTGCGTACCCCCAGTACATCTCAATTGGGTTAAGCTCACAGTGAAACTTCGGTAGGAATAAGCAGATGTGGCCCTGCTCCTCTACATATTGCTGAAGAAGTGGCCGTTCACTCTTGAAGTCGGATTGCTGGGATAGAACACACATCATACAGCACCAGTCAGAGGCCGCAGTTGGGTCATCCAGTGCATCTGACAGTGGGATGTCCTCTACTTCCTCACCAGTTGCCTCTGCAGCAGAAATGCATGCTTCTGCATCTTTTGCAGCTTGAGACTTTCGGCACTGCTCACAGGTCCCAATCGGCTTCCCATTTGGACTTTCGGCAACAAGTTTCCTCCACACACTTTGGTGTTCCTGCAACACAATGCGCATTCCTTTAGGCTTTCCTTGCAGCCCAGCAGGGATGCTTGGGTCATCTGGGTAGACCATTAGCTGTACTTGGCCACGAGTATCTTCCTTGTTTGGTAATGGGGGTGGGTTGTCAAGTGGGATGATGGTTGGTTGCATTTTTTTCTGTTTTCCACCCGGATTCACATTCATGCCATTCACATTCAACGCATCGGGGGTGAATCCCTCATGGCTTGAAGAGCAGTCAAATATCCATACTCCAACACAGTCTGGGTGTTTGAACTCAAATATATCAATTGCATCCTTCAGCTGTAAATAATCAATTATGCACTTTATGTCAATTTCAAGTCCATACCTGATTAACAAGTTGCTGACCATCCCACCACGCATCATGACCTTTCCCCGGATATGTGATGACTCTTGCATCAGACTTAACCTGAGTGGTTGCTGGGCGTTCTCAGTTTTGTATCTCTTCTTCCTCTGTTAGGACCAGTCGACCCTTCTCAGTGATAAAATCGGAAACATGTATAGCATGACCATTGCCTTTCTTTTTGAGGGGCTGCTTGCCATTTTCTATCCAAACACGGCGTCGGTGTTCATTAGTATGAAATATACTCTCATCCTGGAACACAGGTATATGTTCCTTGTCAGCAAAGACAGTTGGGACTGGCTCCATCTCATTTCCATCGTACTCGCGAAAGAATCTGACCCACACCCATCGACCCATTGAAGTAAGAATTTATGGCAATATATATACAGTACAAGTTAACATACCTTCCAAACCCCTTATTGGTGGACATTTTTTCGAGGTACTTCTGTCGATATGCCAGAACATCAGGCCGTTCATGGCCATCAGTGTATGTCCCCTTCTTTGACTCCACATTTCGATACCCCAACTTCCACAGCCACCATTGAGCAGCCTGCTCACTGATTGTCTTCTTGGCATCCTCAGGGAATAAGGTGGGAAGAAGCACCTCATTGACATGTTGCATTAATTTCTGAGTTGTCACCTAATCAGATGTTGGCAGTGAGTCGTGGATGATACCCAGATGGATTCAAGTTTACTTCGCCCAAGGGCTGTTCTGCCAGATGCCATCTTACACCCATTACCACTGCTTCATTATGAAGAAAACTCTTTGCACTCCCTTTCTTTGATCGACACCTTTCTGGGAGCTTTCGGAATTGTTTAATGTGGTGTGTCATCTCTCGGATTTTACGTGCAAATGCTGGGCCCTTTCCCATGTGTTGTGCCACCACAAGACTTGCTGCCTGCAAAGGTCTCTGGTGCTTTCTTCCTGGAATGGACCGCTGCTTTCGATACAGCTGTATATATCCAGCTACCGCTGTGAGGACCATAATCTCTCTCAATGTTGCCATTGAGGTGATCCATGTTGCTTGTTTCACAAGTTTGTGTATAGTGGCCAGGATATCTTCTTCAGGTTCTTCTTCAGTTAGAATGCCTTCAATGGACTGGCAGATGTCAGTGGAGCGCTCTGTATTGGTCGCATCAGTGGTGGCAAGTGGTCGAGTATCTGGTCCGGCACGGTTCAAAGTCCCATCTTCAAACACTTCTCTGTCATCTATGTCCTCCAGTGCTGCGCTACTGCCTATATCGTCTGGGACTTCTTCATCACCGACCTACAGGGAGATCGATGACATTGCTCTGGCATACTGTCCAATGGTGTGTAACAGATGCATGTACCATCTCATCCTTCAAACTCATTGTCTCGAAACCTCGCATCAACTGTGTGAATCTCTCTTCAAATTCCATGATGGTGCTTTCTCAGCTTCTCTCTGTGGTGTTCTTCCCAGAAATATCAGTTGTGCTCACTTGGAAAAATGAAACTGATATGAGGACTGACCGGCTGCCTCAAGAACTTTCTGAGGATATCGGCATCACAAGTTGTCGCCGCTTTCATTAGGTCCCTGCACTTTGCTTTCACCCGATACTGAGTCCGAGTGGAATCTCCAGTATATGCGCTCTGGAGCTTTGCCTTGAACAGTGGATATTGAGTGGTCATTATGGGTGTATGGGACATACCTCCCGAGTCCTTTTCTCAACATCTCCTCGGTGGCTTGGCTCCTCAAAGACACTGTAAAATATCTCTAAGCTTCTTATATGGTCTTCCTCTTCAGATTCCTCTGTCGCATCAGCACCCTCGGAGCATAAGTCTGTTGAGATGTCTGAATTTGCAGCCGGATTGTCCTCATATTCAGATGGGGAGTCGCCCTCAAAATCTGAGTGCTTAAGACGCTTCCCAAATGTCCTTGAGCTTCCTGTCCTCTGTTCGCGTGCTTGGCGCTTGCAAGCATTTAAGGCAGGCATTTTGACTTAAGGGACCTTGATGCTCAGGTAGCACATGATTGCGATGCCGCACAGACAAACTGGTGTTGTTTGTAACCAACTCAAATATAATACCATCTATCCATGTCATTTTGGACCAGTTGGACATCATTTGAACACGTTTCCTAATTCACTGCCAATTTTTTTGAGAAAAAATTTTTTCATTACTCAAAATTACACAAAATTGCTCTGATACATTGGTAAAGTACTTAAAAGTGCTGCCTTTCTGCTAGTTTCCATACAGTTTAAACAAGTTTTGCGAGCTGAGAAAGAAAGTCCTTCAGAAGCAAAGTGAGGTGTCAAAAATAAGCAGCCTAACACTGTAGATATCGGTTGTCCAAGGTGGTGCAATAGTGTCATATCCATCCCCAGCCATCGACTTCCGGTCTCTCCGATCCCTCCGTTCTAACTCCGCTCCCCCCTCACCAACCTCGGAGCCCCCGTATTCCGCAAACCTCTCGGTACCCCTCGATGGTCACCACCCCCTCATTTCAATTTATTACCTACGCCTCCCTAAGTACGGAGCCCCGAAGACTTCCGGACAGCTCCGACGTCCGCTAGCGCACTCCCGCCTCCGCTGGGCAATACACTCGCCTGCCCTGCAGAGCCCACCTTCGGGCCTATCCCTCCTTTCCGTTTCTGGGTTAACGCCTGCCTTTCCGCTAACCCCACGAACCGACTCGTCGGTAATATTCAGTCGGCTAATGTCTTAACCCCGTTAGCTCCGCTCCGTTCGGCTCCGCCAATTGCGGAACCGTCTCCGCTGTAACCATATATATACCCCACTTGTACATAGGTTACGCCCTAGCAGAAAAATCAACTAGAGTTACCCCCCTAGGTTCTAAGTGCCAGTCAGTAAGTTAGGGCACGGACGTGTCACTAGGCACAGCGCTCTTGGCAGAAGTCGCTGAGGCCAAAGCCCTCCGTTATGGAGACATTCCTTCGTCTCGAGTCTGGTCTCTGACAAATAGCAGACACATATGACCTGGGCATGGGTGTTACAGTTAAGCCGTAACCCCAGACAGACTTAATGGAGGTTTCACATGTCCTGCATATCTCAGTTCCATTTCAACTCATGTAGCTTAAGACTTCCTGTATGTTTCTCTTGTCTCATATGTCTCACCTCGCATGTTTTAGCACATATTCATGTATATAAGGAGTTGACCAGTGAAGACAGACTCTTCAACTGGTCAACACAGGTCACCAACCTGAATTGACTTCTTGTGATCTTGTGACTGTTGGAGGAACCGTGTGCTATGGGAGGCCGGACGAGTTTTCATACAGCCACATTCCCACATCCGGGTGAGGAACTCGCCCGGACAGCCACATTCCCGCGGTAGCGTGACTACTTAGTCACAACACCTTTTCTCTTTTATATTATTTCGGACTAATCCACGGACATATTCATTCATTTGAATTCATTTCCTTTTCCCTCAGTTCTTCACGCATATTGGCTGAGACTGAGGTTAGTTAGTTACATTCCCTCATTGCTTTATCATTGTAACTTATATTATGTATATTACCTCTAGTCATTACTCATAGGTAATATATCTAGTTCTTCACGCATATTGGCTGAGACTGAGTCATTACTCATAGTCCAGCTCCGGGATCACAAGTGTCGCTCATCAACAGTGACTTGTGGCTCGTGATCTTCTTGCTCATGACCTCGCTTCTCGTGATCTCACAACTCTCGCTCCGTTCTCACGCTCTTAGCGCCGAGAGGTTTGTGACAGACGGGTGGCGTAAGCCACACCCTCAACTTGGTATAATGATGTCATCGATTCAGTTATGATGATGATAGTTGAACTGTTCTACTCTCAGCCGGGGCAGTGCATGCAAACCAGCGCGGTATGGCCTCATGCAAACAACCAAGGGCCCGTGCTGTGCGCTCCCAGCAAGCGCGCTCAAGTCTGGAGTAGGAGCATCGAACTGCAGCCAAAATAAAAAAAGGTCTACTAGGAAGATTTGTAAATGATCTCTGGAGATTAGCCTGACGAAGCGTGAACCGTTTCGTGAATCCACGTGAAGAAGTTGGAAATATTGTTTTTTTTTTTTTGGTCAAAAAAATCTATTCAACTTAGTGTGGATGCACTTCCGGAACCCCTTGCATGAGGCCATTTAGGACATTTGATCAACCTTCCTGATCATATGGTCCGCAGGACTTCTTGAAATCGTGATGTATATAGGAAGACGAGTTTAGTTTTTTTTTTTTTTTTTGATTTGTGCAGTGGCGGAATGGCGCGCGGGCGATAGCACTAGTGACAGTGCATACACAATTTTTCGAGCTTGAGCTGGAAAAGCTGAAAATGTTCATGGTTGCCTTGAGGGACATGATGGCATGAAACATACTAGGCACGGCTGACATTTGTGAGCTGCTTGAACGACGTTCATGTTCTTGGCTGGCGCGTTGATGCGCCACCTTCAAGTCCGAATGAGTTAGCAAGCGAATCGGGTAGCTGTTCGATCCATCATATGGGAGGATTCTCAGGGCATGTTTTTCAACCTGTTGTACATGTGCATCGCAGTGCATGAGCCAGAGATTAGTACTATTGCAGTGCAGGGCATTCAATGGCCAATCCGCACAATTTTGATCGACCTAGCTAAGGAGTAGCCTGAGGCAGGTGACCAGCCTTGATAGTATAGAGCTAGGGGGGGTTCTTTCAAGTTTGCTTTTTTCCCCTCGCTTAGCTCCCCTTGTCAAATGATGGCAAGAAAACTTTCCGCTCAGTTTTCCTACTTAATTGCATCAATTCCGGTATCGACTTCAAGTTAGGGGCCTCACAAAGCTCCCATGCCTCGAGGTTCCACAGAGGTAACAACCCCACGTTCATCAATAAATAAGGAAGAGAACAGGCGATTCGGATCTTGTGAAAGTCCCCTCGTGTACTGTAGTTGGGATAAGTATGCTCTGTCACGTGCTAACGCGGAAATCCGATATCAACAATATTCAGACCCAAAATGGGACTCAATTCCCACGCCCCTCAGCGCGCGCTCTATGTACTGTAAATGACATCCCATCTATGAAACGCTCACACCGGGTTGCGAAATAGCAGTAATGAGATGTCCGGGCACACATCTGATAGTCCGACTCCCAATAATTATACTGTGAGGTGGCTGAAGCGGGTAATACCATCCTAATATCCAATCCCCGCCCAATCCCCGCCAAAATGCCCAACGGATAGATATGTAATCCCTGCTGACGACACCCACTGCAATATATATTAGGCCCAGAAAAGGAATTCCACCTTTTTCGGCCTTACTTTGGGACGGCTGCACATGCAAGTAAGAAATGAGTTTACTTTTACTTTACATGTGATAAGCCACGATGCAGTATACTAATTAACTCTACGCGACAACACGTGCGGATACAGTTCAGTCCGACTCAATGCGAGATCGCGAGCGAGTCATCAAGCTTATTTCAGGAAGGGGATGCACATGCACAAGACCACCCACGTGGTTTTTCCGTTCAGGTACCTCATGCTTCCCCGCACTGCGTATGAAATAAAGAAAAGAAAGAAAGAACCACATGAATCCAATGGCTTCGCCAAGTCGTACAATAGGTTGTTAAATATATATGGTTACAGCGACCAGTTAAACCGCACCTTATTCTCTCCAGAACCCTACTCTGTCCTCCGAACCCATTAGCACACAAGACGAATCGTTCACATGTCCCAGAACGAAGAGCGCCGTCCTCTCCTTCAGAACCTCGCCGTATGCGAGGAACCCATCAGCGAACAAGAGGTCTTCCATGTTTGTTCTTAAACCATATTCACCCAACGGTCGCTCATTCTGGGACAATTGCAGATCATACATGGAGAAGGGGGCGCCATCTCCCTTCGCACGGAACCCAGTGATCAAGGGCGAAGCAATATGGAACAGAGAGAAGTGACCCAAGTAGGACGCTCGTTTATTCCCCCCCCCTCCCGACCGTGTTACGTTACTCAATGCGTCATTCATCATTCATTCATCATCCCTCTTTACAGAGAAGTGACCCAGTACATGCGAGCCAAACGATCAACCTGTTCAGAAATGACTCTACTAGTATGACCAGCAGCATTCAGCGAACATCTCAATTCCAGAGACCCACTAGCAACTACTATGTGTTCCCGGCATATCCATCTGATCAAGTCACTTTTCAGGGCGTGGGGCCAACAGTGAATCAGAATGAAAACATGCATCGAAACGAGTTCTTCATGGCGTGCCCTATAGATCATCTTTAAGATATGCATGTAGAAGTTGCACCGGATCACTATGAATGAGATGATGCGACTGTTCCTAATTCTCGAATGTCGTGTGGGGTGGGTACGTTAGCCATTTAGGGGTATTGCAACTAGTGTAGCAAAAGCAGCGAGCAAGCCACGTGCTGTTGCAGACTGCAGTATGAGCGCCCATCTTATCGAGATCGAGAAAGGGAAACTCCGGTTCAATGCCTACACGCATTCATCCCATTCAACTTCAATGATTTTTAATTCAACCACTAGTACGTACTTCCATCAAAGGCAGCGTCTATGCAGTGAAGACCGGGGTTTGAGCTAGTCTCCGTTGTCTTTGGATCATTGCGAGGAAGGTGTGTGTCGCTAGAACCACTGATGATAAACCTGAGGCCGTCGATGGAGTACGAGGAAATGTTGTCGGCGCGACTGACGGTTCAGGCCAGTGGTGTTGCCGCGCTTTAAGAACCGGTCGTTGTTCTTCATGGCCACGTGAAAGTTCGGTTTATACTCTCCTCATCCGGAATGGTAACCCTTGAGCTTCAAAAGACGGTCATCCGGATACTTGAAGCAAGGAAGAGGGGGGGATTCCGAGGATCTCACGCCGGCGTTGATGGGAGGAGAGAGGATAACATGCAGTTCTCTCGGGTTGGCCCAGCGAGTCGAAACGTCCTGGTAGAGGTCGTTGAGCGCTTTCATCTTCTTCGCCTCGTCCAACGCGTCCTCAGCCTTCTGGCGTTCCTTGTCCAACTGCCAGGCCGTCCCTCCCCTCAACCGCCCTAAGACGTCCCCCCTCATGATACTTGCCTTGGCTCCGAGTCGATTCGAGGTACATGGTGAACCCTGCACCGCCGCAAGAGCGTGACGTTGTGATGGCACTGGTTTTTGTTCTTACGCTCGAAAGAGCTCGTTCCTACTCTTGTCTGGCGTGAGGACGATGTTAGCGAATCGGTGGACAAGGAAGCAGAGCCTTTTCTTGGTATTTTCCCGCCGTTCGGCAATAAAGAAACCGTCAATGCCCTCAGTGTAAGGTGTAGACTGGGTAGAGAGGCTGAGGGGAGACCGTGCGAAGTGGTACTAGGAGATTCGTGGATTACCAACGGGTGGAGTTGGAAGAGAAGGTTTGGGCGTGAAGGAGCTTGGGACGGGGCCCAGTGGGTCACAACCGAACTCCCTGATCTCGACGTCGACGTCGACGTCGGCTCTTCAAGGAACTTCCTGCACTTAAATTGGAGGCCACGGTCGAGGCCATCATTGCCCCGAGAGAGAGAGACCCGGGGCATCACGCCGATCCGGGGGGGAACGGAACACTTCTTCGATGTACATACCCGATTCGGAAGAGTGGCGTCGGTGCTTCGTCCGCTTCACTTTCATCTGGCATGGATCTCAGGAACTTGATACCCGGGCCTTCACGAGCGTGTGGGTTGCCGGCGGCACGGTCCTCCCGGTTAAGTATAACTGCCACCTCCGGGCCGGCGGGTGCCTCCCACACAGTGGTGCTAGTGCAATAGCATTCCCTCTCAGAGTAAGGCAAGCCTCTCGCCCGGAAGTTGATATGTTTTTGTTATTTACTAATGCATGTTTCATCACCCACTCGCGATGTTCAACACGCCACGGCTTGACCTTTCCATCGATTTTGGCTTGATCCATATCATAACTGGCTGGCGTATGCTCATCCTGCTCAACGCGCCCTGAGATCGAGGATGGGAGTACCTTAGTTCTCTGGGCTAAGCTATCTCCAAGTATCCCCATAATGACCCTCAGCTTCTTCTGGCTACCTGATCCTCTGGATGGGTGTATTGCATCAGGGATAACCATGCACTCGGACAAGTTTGGAGCAGCCAGCCTTCGACTTGTCCAAATTTCTTTGTTGTACAACCAAGTGAAATAAGTAGTCTCGGAGGTGGGACAGAACATGGGATCCATATCAATGTCTTGGCGTATCTCTCTATTCGGGTGTTCAAGTTGTCCAAAGCGGTACATGCATGATCCGGAACATGCTAAGTAGCCAGAATACTCAACACTGTGCCTCGAATCAGTGGTGTCGATACTGCCCTTTGGACCCCTCCATGCCAGCTTCTCGAGTCGGAACACTCAGGGCGTCCTGTTGGTTTCGGCTAGCTGATTGGGATCTTCGCTGTCTCCCCAATCACTTCATGCTGCTACTCTATACTGGCTATGTACTTTCCAGGTGCTTACCTGATATCGAAGAAACGCTTGTACCGAGGGTTCTTCGTTCCGTTGTGCATTCTGTTCACGATCCGAGACCGGGCAATCTAGTTAAAATCCATTTCTTCTCACACAAAGTTGTGAAATACACTTTGAAGCCCTCCTTTTCTCCGGTGATGGAACGTACAGCAATAGTGGTCGAGTATTGTTCCTCGGTGTCTCAAGCCGAGCATCAGTCGTGGCAACCATAAAATGTTGCGGAAATGTTTTCCTTGCTTAGCAATCGTATGTGGCCCTGAGTGAGATTGCCATCGAAGGCACTTGGTTAAGGGGAGTGGCTTGCGAGGGTTACTCACGAGCTCTGTAATGTTTCTCCGTGCCGGAGGGGGATGAGTTGGACTGTCAGCGCATCGGGTGAATTTTCTGACGATTCAGAGCTGGAAGGTACGTGGCCATTTTGATGCACCGGCCCTTTGTGTTGTCCTCAGGGTTATGTTCGGCAAGCGCCAGTACTAGCAAGGAGAAACCCTACTGCATATTAGGCAGGTGACCAGCCTCTCTTTAGGGGGAAGAAGAGCATATACCCTTGTCATACGACGGCTAATCGATCGTTGGAAAACGTTGTATTTATGAATAATATTATCAATACGTCAGTGATAAAACATCGGGAGGCAATTGGTTATATCCGACTTGAATATCCAACGTCAAGGATTTTGTGTTTTGAATATCGGCGCTTTCTGATCCTGGCGCCATGTGACTAGCTTTTAATTATTAAGGGACTTGTTTTGCAGTCACAAACTTGAGCAAACCATGGGCGGTTACTATGATGAGATCGAGATTGAGGATATGACGTGGGACGAAGAGGCGCGAGTTTTTCACTACCCATGTCCGTGCGGCGATCGCTTCGAGATTAGCAAAGCTCAGCTCAAAAACTACGAAGACATCGCCACATGTCCCAGCTGCAGCTTGATCATTCGAGTGATTTACGATCCGGTGAGTGCACTTATCTTCATCTCACGAGTTGAGTTGAATGGTCTGTCCCCATCAGTTCGATTTCGAAGACGAGGAATCGTCTGCGGATGACGAAGAGGGGGCCGAGGAATCCGCTGACAGCGAGGACGAGCCTAAGGAGCAGCATGAGACAGCTACGGAGATTGCTGCCCCTGATAGCGCCAAAATTATAGCCTCCGTTGAGGGGAATTTTGGTAATCTTCATCTAGAAGATAAGCCCCCTGTGGTGGGAGACGACGGGAGCGCACTTGTTGCAGGTAGAGTCATAAAAAATCGTCGAGCCTGATAATCCCTCTCTGAAAAATGAAGTAGGAACAAAGTATGGTGGCGGGACGACGACTTTCGGAAAAGCTGGCCTGCCAAGCACTGAAATGAAGACATGAACACCGAGACTCCTTTATTTTATGGGCTCCAGCACACATTACGAATGTGCGGCACCGTATGGAATTATAATGATGATATGACATCGACCTCGATCGTTCTGTCCATTACAATCCTGCATTGCCTGACCCCCTCATGCCCTTCGTTGAAGTGACACCTTTGCTTCCCCTCATATACCCAATGAGATGGAGCAGTGAAGTCGGTGTCATGCCCTCCATGCGCTTCGCGGCACCCTGTATGGGTACATGGACATTCATCAATACATTGGCAGCCATAGATCTGACTCAACTTACAATACTTGTCGGCCTCAGTCTTGTGAGTCTCTCCCGGACTTCATAGCTAAGCCCCTGTACGTCGCCGTAATTAATGTCGGACGGGAGAGTCATTTCCTCATCTTGCATGAAGACTTTAACGTCATGCGCTTGACGCTTGAGATAAAATCGGTATCGACCTATGGACAAAAGTCCCATTCTTAACTCCCTTGGGAGGTGATAGGTTTAATTCCAACCTTCAATATCCATTCGATCAAGGATTCGCGGATGATATTGAGCCAGCTCCGGTATGATTGGAACGAAATCTCGCGTAGAGATAGTCGGGAAACCCAAGAGGTCGTAAGCACTGTGCAGAGTGAGCCCTTCGTAAGCTGGAAGGACCAAAATAAAAAGTACCTTCGCTGAATCCCATCGGCGGCAACCCTGAAACCTGCGGCATTCCATCCCTTGAGATAAGGTTATCAGTGAAGCGTTCCTATTCTTTTCTTTTCAGACCTGCGAACTTGGGGGCTCAATGTGTGCTGTTCTAACGAAGTTTTGATCCGCTTCAGGTCATCCATTGATTGGACGTACTTCGTCCATCTTCTATCAGAGACAATTCCGATGGTTCGACCTACACTTGCTTTGTGTTCAGCAATGAAACTGAACGATGGAAAGCCAAATAAACCTTTATCGGTGAGTCTCATGTCTGCATTATCTGCTCTGATAGTCATGCGATATTCGCTCCTACTGGTAAACATGCGATACGGTTCTGCGGCGCCCCTCGAGATCAGGTCATCGACCATCACTCCCAAAAAGCCATCCGCTCGCGTTAGTACAAACTGCTTCTTTGGCGATCGATAAAGCGCAGAAAGTCCCGCGTTGGCACCCGCAAGAATGCCTTGGGCGGCGGCCTCTTCGTATCCAGTAGTGCCTGAAAAAAGGATTCACTGCAATCAAGACAATACACGTACGAGCCTTGGCATACCATTTATTTGACCAGCGAGAAACAATCCGGGTATACGTTTCGTCTCAAGAGTTGCTGCACGGTGAAGGTGAACAGAGACCCAAAAATGAGGCCAAGGATCTGACCTTTGAGCTCTCGAGCATCGATACAGTCATATTCGACACCGTAACCTGGTCGAATCATATTGACATTTTCAAGTCCCGGAATGGTACGTAGCATTTGTTCTTGCTTATCCGCTGGGAGAGTACAGGATATACCGTTCGGGTATATCACATCTACGATCCCCACTTCGAATTATGAGAGATCAATAAGTCATGAAATCCAAGGCGCACCTGAGTGGTAGCCTTCTGGTTCCAACCATACTGTATGCCCGTCTTTTTCGGTGAACCTGATGACTTTGGACTCTATCGATGGGCAGTATCTCGGGCCTAAACATAAAGCTAATCAGAATTTACATGCAAAAGGCAAAAATGATACCTTTAACGGTCTCTCTGATATGGATGCTAAGATGTAGGTTATCTCGAATTATCCTGTGGGTTTCAGGAGTAGTCCGTGTTCGATAGCAAGATACTTGATTATGCTGCGAATTAAAATTATCTCTCAGCAAAGCGACTCCTAGAACACAAAAATATATTAAACCTCGTTAGCGGCACGATCAGTAAGATACGAGAACGGTATAACGTCCGAATCGCCCTTTTGTTCTATTATTTGTGGATGATTCCAATCTATGCTGTTTTTCTCCAAGCGAGGGGGTGTCCCTGTCTTCAGTCTTCCAAGCTGAAATCCAGCCTTTCTCAAAGAAGCGGATAGGCCTTCTGGTGGAGACGCCGGGTCATTGATGCGCCCAGATGGGTAGGCTACAAGGCCAATATGAATCTCGCCGGAAAGGAAGGTACCTGTGGACAAGACCACCGACGAGCACTTAATTTCCTCGCCGGTGTCTACACCATCGCAGAAATCAGTGTGAAGCTCCGCACTTCGACCAAGGTCGCAAATCTCACCAAGACGGACACCGGCAACTTGGGCCCAAACCGGTGGTTTGAAGGGATTGGGATTGTCTAGGGCGGCATTCCCTGTGTCATGGGGAATAGATGGTTGATCCCAGAGTAAGTCGTGCACGCTGGCTGCCCGGATATCGAGGTTCGGATAATTAAACAATATTTCTTGCATGTGCTTCTTGTATAACTTCCTATCGATTTGGGCGCGAAGACCCTAATGTAGAAAATGGGTGGTTATGTACGTAGAGACAGAAAGCACACATTTCCTCTCACCCATACTGCAGGACCTTTGGACCTATTTAATATGTGGAACATTATCCCCGCTTTGTCTGTTAAGCTGACGTCAGGCAAAAGCCACCCTTAATGAAGTAATTGATCAGATACCAGCAACCCGACCGCACACGCCGTCTAGTGCGTCTACTTCCCGAACCAATGTGCCCTTTCCCACTCCTCCAAACGAAGGATTACAGCTCATTTCGCCAATAGTATCGAGTTTCTGGGTAAGGAGAAGCGTTCGAGCCCCGGTTCTAGCTGAAGCTGCAGCAGCCTCACATCCCGCATGTCCACCGCCAATGACGCATACTGTGGGAAATCATCAGCAAAGCAAGGGTAATTATCCAGGCGACCGACGTGATGACGGACCACGATACTTTTCTGACGAAGATTCTACTTCACCCACGTTCGGTCCAGGGTAGATTGAATGGATTGCAAAGCCGCGCTTCATTACAATTCGAGATGCACCCGTGCCTTTGCCTAACCATGATGGACGCCGAGCATGTCGCCCAGGGGATAACATGCCAGTTCTTCACTCTTGAGCGGTTATGACAAAACCATACGCACAAAGGACTCCCCGATGTCTCTGATATGGGGAAGACCCAAACCCAAGCTAGTGTAAAAGCTTGCAGTTGGTAGGCAGGATCACAGCCCCTACTAAAGTAGATGCAGCTAGTCGGGCAGCTTTTTTGGCACGAGCGTGGGAACTTCTTGTCAGAAATTAACGGGTCACGAGTTCCGCCTTGTTGCAAACGGTGACGGTCGGATTCGTTTGGAGACTTCAGAGCCTCTCAGATTATACAATGGTGATGGTTTAGTTACTGCATGTTATGCATCAAGCTTCGCTTTGAGTGACAGCAGGATGCTGTAGAGAAATATCAATCCAACTATTTCAGCAAAAGGGGTAGGAACAGTAGGCAGGATCCCAGTATATAGGAACAGGGGAGACGGGGCAACGATGGTCACAGCTGCATGAAGCGCAAAGAGATGACAACGTAAAACAGGGTGAGAGGGGGAGTGAACAAGCAATATGCCCAGAGGACCGTTCGATTGAAAAGTCTTTCAAACGTGTCCCCGGACAAGGTTTGTATAATCTGAGCCAGCGCCAAAGCAGGTGGTGATGTTATCAACAGGACAATTGATACGGCAAATACGGGACTGCAGAGAAGGAATGACATAAGCAATTCATGATATTTGGCTGCAGGGATGACTCACTCTTTGAATAAATCAAGCACCTCATACGCCGCCAGCGCAGCCATCGGTGGCAGGATGATCAAAGGTGTTACAACCATCCGAGCCAAGCATGAGACAATTACAGTGGTCGTCTCCCCCGGAGTGGTTCTGTTTTCTGATCTCTTCTTGCGCGAATTTGAGAAATGTGCCCAAAAATCAAAAGTACAGGTCTTGAATATTCTTTTCGCAGATGCGACAAAGGTGCTGTGAACGAGGTCCGGTCGTTGCTCCGGGACCCTATGGATCAATCCTGTCAATTCGGAAGGTTGCTCTAGGTCTGGCGGGGAGCAATCTTCCGCTTCTGTGTCGCTTTCCTGAGCTCGGGGCTCATTAGGGAGGACTGGGGATAGTACAGACTCGTCGTAAAAACACGCCCCCAACGTTAACATGGTGATAGGGATCGAACACGCGCCAGCACTTTCTAGGAAGCCCCTCACGGGTGGAACGTCTTCCATCAAAAAATGCTGCACGGGGGGGATGAGTACAACAAGAAATGCAGCAAGTGAAGCATACAAAGGGAACGTTGCAAACTCGTGAACTTTCTTCAGGAATGTTAATAATCCTCTCTGTGTTCGGCGGGCACGAGAATGCCATATGCTTGACGATGGCGACGTGATAGTTTGGAATGAGAGTTGAGGGTGATCGCTTCCCCACCCATCCTCTGATTCACGGTGCGGTCTAGGTGGATCCTGGCTCCGAGAGGCGACCGCCGCTGGGCCATCGACTTGGGCTGGTTGGGTTGGGGGAAGTGCGACTTCCAGCAAATCAGGTGGAACCATCGAGGATCCTTCGGGGCGTGTACCAATGTTTTGCCCGAGAGCACTTTGGGTGAGTTCATCTTCCTCTTGGGTTAGCAAATGAACTCCGTACGACCAACGAGCCTAATATCCAGTCAAGAGGTTGGCTATGGCAGGAGAATTAGGAAGGCCGGTGCATACCATCGTACCGAGATTTGCGTAAAGAATCATATACCCTAATCCTCTCCCAAGCATCGAATTAATGTTGTCATCCGGGCCCCAGCTGAGACCTTTGATGTTGAACACCATACTCTGTATGAGCGCAATCGGCAATGAATTGGTATTGCTGAACATCGAGGCCGCCATACAAAAGTTGCGCTGAGATCTCTTCAGGCGCAACATAGTGCTTATGATCGACGCGACCACCCCGGATATGACAATCGCCACTACGAAAATAATGGGGATAATCCACAGTTCCTTGAGCTTTTGCGGCGTGAGCGAGAAGGCCACTTTGGAAAATAGCAGACAGGGGGTGAAGAGCCAGATATTGATTACGTTCATTTTCTTCTGGGTAAGTTTGTCGAGAACCCCTTTGCGGGCCAATGCCCTGTCCAAGCCGACAATTGTGTTTTAGTTTTGGGTTAAGATTAGCGAGCACGCACCAACCGCTGAAACACATAATGAATACTTCCAAAATGGACTAACACCACCGTCTATGCTTAATGCGCATACGAGCTGACAGACCGCCGCTTCACTCACCTCAAAAACCGTGAGTAACAGTAACCCATACGCACTATCGGGCTTCATGATGCCTGTGAAGATGACTGTTTTTCGTAATTTCCAACATCTTGGTGGATCATCGGGATGGCCCGAGCCTGGTAACCGCCCAACATTTGCAGGATTGACAAATTAAGTTCCTCACCCAGATAATACTGAAATAATGGTGGCCACCAAACGAGCACCTTTCATTTCTACTGGATAAGCCCAAGGCTGAAAGGAGAGACAGCGATCAGATCAATAATGGCATAATCAAGGTGCAGAAAAGTTCATGGAAATGGTAAGTCCACGAAGAAAAGCATTATGTTACGTAATCTCCGGTTTGGGACCTCGATGACTGGGCTGGATGACAGGGTAGCACTGCCACATCATCGTGAGGTCGAGCGAAATACTGAAATTCCTGTCCGATGGTATTGACCCAGACTCCTACCCAGTCGGTCTGTTCCGAATTTCCGAAGTTTAACCGCAACTTCAAGACAACTGGCATGTTAGAAGTTACGGCCCGACGCCACTGGCGGTCCCCGGACCGTATATTCACGCTTTGAGAGCTTTGGGAAGGAGGCGCTTTTGGGGCGATCGACGGTGAACACAATGTTGCTTTCGGCCTTTGTTTTCACGCTTTGACTACTGCTCATGTTTCACTTCAGTGGCGTAGAACTCACCCTAGATGTATATAAGGACAGGATGTCTCGTGCTGCTCAGATTAACATGGCAACCCGCTTCGGCGGTTCACTCGCAGTCCAGAAATGAAGAGAGAAAAATAACTAAAACAGGTGGCAGGTGCCTGGTAACCTGCAAAATATTCCGGTTCGGTCCATACATACATGTGACTCGCATTTCAACATCTTTGTTGAGAACAGTTAAGATCGTGCTTGTATGACATAGTCGCTATTTCAGAGAGAATCGAAGCAGGTGAGGAGAACCTGATGATTTCCAGAGCCTTTTGTGCATGCTGGAACACATGGCGAAGCTTAGGACACAGTCTGATCATGGCCATGCAGTGTGAAGGGTAGGATCAACCGTTGTAGTCGGGAATCAGACAGAATTTTTAGAAAACGCTGTAACAAAACAAACCTCGTCCTTCCAAGGCTCCGATATCGCCATAGCCACTCGGTTGTCGTGAATAAATGTTGATATTTCAGTAGCACAGAGAGTCTCTCAGATCATACAATGGTATAGTCACTGTATCAAGCCTCGCTCTGAATGACGGCTGCAGGGTATCATTCTAATCATCTCAGCGGTACAGGGAGAAGGGGTAACGATGGTCACAGCTGCATGAATCGCAAAGAAATGACAACGTAAAACAGGGTGAGAGGGGGAGTAAACAAGCAGTATGCCCAGAAGATCGTTCGATTGAAAAGTCTTTCAAACGTGTCCCCGGACAAGGTTTGTATAATCTGGGCTAGCGCCAAAGCAGGCGGTGATGCTATCAACAGGACAATTGATACGATAAATACGGGGCTGCAGAGAAGGAACAAAATAAGCAATTCATGATATTTGGCTGCAGGGATGACTCACTCTTTGAATAAATCAAGCACCTCATACGCCGCCAGCACAGCCATCGGTGGCAAGATGATCAAAGGCGTCACAACCATCCGAGCCAAGCACGAGACAATTACAGTGGTCGTCTCCCCCGGGGTGGTTTTGTTTTCTAATCTCTTCTTGCGCGAATTCGAGAAAGATGCCCAAAAATCAGAAGTACAAGTCTTGAATGTTTTTTTCACAGATTCAGTGCGGGTGCTGGGGACGAGGTCCGGTCGTTGCTCCCTATGCACTAATCCTGACAATTCGGAACGTTGCTCTGGGTCTGGCGGGAAGCAGTCTTCCGCTTCCGTGTTGCTCTCCTGGGTTCGGGGCTCATTAGGGGGGACTGGGGATAGTACAGAGTCGTCATAAAAACACGCCCCCAGCACTAACATGGTGATAGGGATCGAACATGCGCCAGCACTTTCTAGGAAGCCCCTCACGGGTGGAACGTCTTCCATCAAAAAATGCTGCACGGGGGGGATGAGCACAACAAGAAATGCAGCGAGTGAAGCATACAAAGGGAACGTTGCAAACTCGTGAACTTTCTTCAGGAATATTAATAATCCCCTCTGTGTTCGGCGGGCACGAGAATGCCATATGCTTGACGATGGCGACGTGATAGTTTGGAATGACAGATGGGGATGATTGTTTCCCCATCCATCCCCCGACTCGCGCTGCCGTCTAGGCGAATCCTGGTCTCGGGAGGCGACCGCCGCTGGCTTTTGGACTAGGGCTCGGTGGGTTGGAGATAGGGGTCGAAGTTCGACTTCCAGCAAACCAGGTACCACCATCAAGGATCCTTCGGGGCGTGCACCAATGTTTCGCTCGAGTGCACTTTGGGTAAGTTCATCGTCCTCTTGGGTTAGCAAATGAACTCCGTACGACCAACGAGCCTGTCATAATATCCAGTCAAGAGGTTGGCTATGGCAGGAGAATTAGGAAGGCCGGTGCATACTATCGTACTGAAATTCGCGTAAAGAATCATATACCCTAATCCTCTCCCGAGCATCGAATCAATGTTGTCATCCGGGCCCCAGCTAAGACCTTTGATGTTGAACACCATACTCTGTATGAGCGCAATCGGCAATGAGTTGGTATTGCTGAACATCGAGGCCGCCATACAAAAGTTGCGCTGAGATCTCTTCAGGCGCAGCATAGTGCTTATGATCGATGCGACCATCCCAGATATGGCAGTTGTCATTACGAAAATTATGGGGATGGTCCACAGTTCCTTGAGCTTTTGCGGCGTGAGCGAGAAGGCCACTTTGGAAAATAGCAGACAGGGGGTGAAGAGCCAGATATTGATTACGTTCATTTTCTTCTGGGTAAGTTTGTCGAGAACCCCTTTGCGGGCCAATGCCCTGTCCAAGCCAACAACTGCGTTTCAGTTTTGGGTTAAGATTGAGCAGCGAGCACACACCAGCCACTGAAACACATAATGAATACTTCCAAAATGGACTGACGCCATCGTCTACGTTTAATGCGCATACGAGCAGACAGACCACCACTTCGCGCACCTCAAGAACGGTGAGCAACAGTAACCCATACGCATTATCAGACTTCATGGGTCTTTACCGGTGAGGAAAGCCTGCGAAGATGGCTGTTTTTCGCAAACTCCAACATCTTGGAGCCTCTCATCGGGATGGCCCGAGCCAAAATTTGACAAATTAATTTGCAATGCGTTCCTGATTGGGGTCACCTAGATGATATAAGGGTGGCCGCCAAACGGTCACCTTACACGTTCTGCTGAAGAAGTCCGAGGCTGAAAAGAGAGGGAGAGACAGGGATCAAATCAATATGGCATAATCAAGGTGCAGAAAAACTAGTCCACGAGGAAAAGGTGGGCGGGGAACAGGGAACGGGAGCACCCAACCAGGAACCCTGCTAGGCAGGTGACCAGCCTCTCTTTACTTAACGGGAAGGAACCCCACGTAGGGAGTGACGTAGACACTCCACGGTACCACGCATACTCAGGCACGACTAAAAACCAGACATCACAACCCAGAGGACCTTGTCACCCCGATCACGCCAACCAGACAGCCTTACCTTGCACATATTGCAGATGTAATAAGTCAGGCTAGCCGTACTGCCACGTACAAACGCGGCCGCGGGGTAACAATACAGAGTACAACAACCGGGGACCACATTCTGGAGATTATACCAGTAAAACAGGAGTGAAGCCAAAGAAAGCGTGACTTGTATCACAAAAGAGGAAAGAGCATCACGTACAAATTATAACGTGGAAAAACAAAATAAAAATAAGCACACGTAATTTCTTTTTACTAATAATGATGCTACGTTCCGAAGTTGCACCAGATAAACAGCACTCCAAGTCAGAAAGAGCATCCGCTTCACAATTCTTAACCAATGTCCTCTCATGCAAGCGCTGCCAAGCCGCTTACAGGAGTGCGCATGGATGATGAGAGGACACCGCTCCTTTCTGGCTCGAATGAGCAGTCAGCGCTCCTGGGATCAACTTCCGCCACGAAGGACAATCAAGCAACGGGCGCTGATGGACCTGCTGGGGACAGGGCTAGAGATGAGGAGGGAGTCGTCGCTTCCATCCGAGGACTTGCAGCAGAACAGAAGGCGTCTCGGGCGTCCATCGCCTGGAAAATTGTTCTTACCTTGTCATGCGGGGTCCTACTAGGCATCATCATAAGTGCTGGTGTCAGTTCTCGGCCTGGAGTTAGTCGGTATCACAGGCTCATTGGCGACATATCGAGGCTGACCTGTGGATTCACAGTTTAATTTTGGAAAAGCCCTAAAGAAAGCCCTCGGAGGTGGTCTTAGTGGAGCTCTCGGTGAGCTATCCCTATGATCCCGATGGAACCAAACAATTAACACAGGCTATAGCCATGGTGCTGCAGGTGTT
This sequence comes from Cantharellus anzutake, assembly GCF_015039405.1. Taxonomy (NCBI): domain Eukaryota; kingdom Fungi; phylum Basidiomycota; class Agaricomycetes; order Cantharellales; family Hydnaceae; genus Cantharellus; species Cantharellus anzutake. Next base: position 51,814 of record NW_024067080.1, on the reverse strand, counting down.
TATCTTCATGCCGTTGCGTACCATAATGAACTATCAGGTGAGCCTGGGATTATGCACACTCCTGCAAAACCCTAACATCATCGTAGTATCGGTTCGGAAAGCCCTTCTGGGTCGCGGCGACAACTCTCTTCGCTGAAGGAGGATATGGCCGTTATTATCAGGGGATAAGTGCAGCGATCATTCAAGGTATGTATAGAGCCCTGGTCAGGAATACCCGCCACCGAAGTTGACCGCGCTGGTTCAAGCCCCTGTATCCCGGTTTGGGGACACTGCGTCGAATACCTTCATTTTCGCAGTTCTCAAATCAAGTCCAACCCTAGACGCACTCCCATCCCCCATTAAGAGCTTCTTAGCTGCTATTTTTACTGCCATGTTCCGCATAATACTCACACCCATCGACACTGCCAAGACAACTTTACAGGTACAAGGTGGGAATGGCTGGAAGGTACTGAAAGTCCGAGTGCGAATGTACGGGATCGGTAGTTTATGGTATGGCGCTGTTGCGACTGCCGCCGCCACTGTTGTTGGATACTTCCCTTGGTTCGGCGTCGTAAGATTTCTCCCGCTCATCCCAATCTTGGGTATTTACATTGATTTCCCAGTACAATCTCTTGGACGTCAATCTTCCGCGGCATCATAATTTTCACCAACTCCTCATCCGACAAACTGCAATTGGGTCCTGTGCCTCTCTTGCCTCAGATACTGTTTCGAACTCTCTGCGGGTGGTCAAGACATACCGACAAGTAAATGAGACCCAAGTGTCATACTGTAAGCATCTCCGTACTTAGTGCCCCTATTCTGAAATTCCGTGTAGCCGAAGCCGCCAAAGCCGTCATCGCGATCGACGGGTTGCGAGGGCTTTTCTTCCGTGGTCTCGGGACAAGATTGTTAGCAAACGGGTGTCAAAGTATCACGTTCAGTATTTTGTGGAAACTGTTTATGGATCTGTAGGTTGCCGTGAATTTGTTTGGCTGTCGTACCTCATCTGATCTCACAGGTGGAATAAAAATTCGCAAAGGCCCCTGGTAGAACTATAAAACAACTGGAATCCGACTTAATTCAGTGATTCGATTCAAAATGCATTCCAATGCCCAAACGTTGCGTGCTTTGATATAGATGGATTTCTTCATCTAAACGGATAGACGCTGAGCATTAGGCTCGTCAATTTTCACGAGGTTGCCCAGTATATATAAATCATTTCTGAGTGACAGGGTTGTTTTCAGCTTCGATCTGTGGCTCAAAGACTAGGGCCCATGGTGTGCTTGCAGGTGGTAGGATAGCTTCATCAGGAATCAAATTATCATGCCTTTATTAAGAGGTCCATAACTAAGGAAGAGTATTCGAGGCGATCTGAGAGCGGCGGAACCTAATTGGGCAGCAGTAATCGTATCTCTGAGCTTCCGAGAAAGCCACCGAAGCAAAGGTCGGATCGAAGAGTCACCGGCTGCACCGCGTGCACCCCGCCCTTCTATTCCAGAGTTGCATGGCAACAATAGACGTTTTGGAGCCATTATCCGATCTCCGAGTCCCAAGCGTCCCCCTCGTTTGTGACTGGCTCACCACAACTTTATGGCTCAAAACACCTGATCACCGTGGTTGGGATATGCTTAGGAGTCCATGGAATAGCTTAGTAAAGTGCGTGCGACAGTGCGTGGGATCCCGCTGATGATTCTCAGCCAACTTCGTGCCATTAGGAGATGGCTGGTAGGTATCAATGAATCTACAGGGGATGGGAATGGTACAACGCATCTATAAGCTAGTCCCCAGGCAGGTTACCGGCCTCCGTGGGTCCCGATAGGTCGTACGCTTGGGCAGATTACTAGTCCCTGTATGATAAAGACTGTAGTACCTAAGCGCAACCTTTGGACGTCTAACGTATCTAATATAGAGACCGGAGTCCTGCCTACGTATACAGAATGTTCACGTAGAGATGAAGAGGAAGTGACTTCTTTAGTTATCGAGGCTTTGAATGAATTGGTGATACAACGGTGGGGTGCGTTTGGGCACGTATTTAATCACGTAGCATTATGTGGGCGGGTAAACTTATGTAAGCTACGGAAACCTGACATGTGGCTGTGCCTCCACGTAGACTCTGCGCTGCCGCAATCAACATGTCCTTCCTTGACGCAATCCTCAGTCCTCTCCGTTGCATCCAAGACTATGCCAAAGTAATAGCTGACGCAGATGTCGACTGGAAGAATCTTGTCGTGCTTTTTTCATTGGGCGTCTACGTCTTGGAGACCTATCTTCTGTGAGTTTTATGGTCGAATTTATTAGAGTGGCGGCGGTACGAAGGTCATGGCACTTCTAAAGGAGCAGACAATATCCCTATTACTCAAGGGAGGCTCCTCCCCCTGCTCTATCCCAGCATTTTCCAGGGGAGACGTTCCAGAAGTCGCAGAACTATGGCCGAGACAAGGCGCGGTTTGCGTTTGTCTACAGCGCGTTTGGTGAAATCCTGGGGATAGGACTGATATATGCCGGCGCCCAAGTCTGGGCTTGGAAAATCGCTGGGGAGTGGTTGACAAAGTGGGGCTACGTTGGATACGAGGTACGTTGCAATGCTACAGCGCATGCCAAGTTGGTGAATCCCTTTCAATCTAGATACCTCAGTCAATCCTTTTCATGGGTATACTTCTCCTTGCTTCGGCCATACCTTTCTTGCCACTGTCGTATTATCAGACATTCGTTCTTGAAGAAAAGCACGGATTCAACAAAATGAATGTCAGACTGTTCATCACCGACACCCTCAAGGGTTGGGCCCTCACATTTTTCATCGGGAGTCCCTTTTTAGCCGGTTTTCTGTGGATAATTCGTTGGGCCGGAGACGGATTCATTCCCTGGCTGATGTCATTCTTGTATGTCTTTCGTCTCCGTATACGCACCGTTGTCTTACAGTCGTGCGATCTAGAATTGCCTTCCAGCTTGTTATGGTGGTCCTTTATCCTACTGTGATCCAGCCTTTGTTCAACAAGCTTTCGCCCTTGCCACAAGGTCCTCTTCGGACTCGCATCGAAGCGCTGGCGTCCCGGCTTAAATTCCCCCTAACGGATCTTTATGTCATCGATGGTTCAAAGCGAAGTGCTCACTCTAATGCCTACTTTTATGGTCTTCCATGGAGCAAGCATATAGTAATCTACGATACGCTGATCAAACAAAGTGCCCCAGAAGAGATCGAGGCAGTGTTAGGTATGGTTGAATAACTACGACTTTACCCAGCGTTAAACATTCTGTTTGGACAGCGCATGAACTTGGCCACTGGTGGTACTCGCATCCCCTCAAACTGATGATCATCTCAGAAGTCCACCTTCTTCTCCTCTTTTCTGCCTTCCCAGCTTTCCTCCAATCCGCGTCGTTGTTAACATCTTTCGGATTCCCAACCTCCGTTGCTCGTCACCCCCCAATCATTATATCATTCATGCTTTTCCAAAATCTTTTTACCCCAGTCGAAGCGCTGTTGACCATGGCAATGAATGCCGTTAGCAGATATTTCGAGTGGCAAGCCGACAAGTTCGCTTTTGAACAGGACGTTTCAGATAATGATGAGAAGGCTGCGACAGAGGGTAAAGACGGTTCTACGGATGGTGTTGCCGCTGATGACATGGGCGAGAGGCTCGCCAAAGCACTTATTGGACTGCACAAGGAGAACCTATCGTCAGTTTGGGTTGACTGGCTGTAAGTATCGGCCTTGTCGACCAGTTGCCGTAATCTTTTAATCTTGTCTTCTAGTTACTCCGCATATCACCACTCGCATCCCACGCTTCCAGAAAGGTTAAGGGTGATGGACGATCTTCGAAGTCAGAAGAATCTTCGTGAGGGAGCTTCGGCCAAGAAGGAGCTGTAAACTACAGGACAAAACCAGTATTAATGCTAGTTAATAGTACTATGTAGGCGATGTTCAATATGAGTTTCCGCACTCATTTTCACACGTCTCGGTATCAGCCGAAAGAATCCAGCCGTGTTTTTGTATTTTGGGCCTGCGCTTTCCCGGCAGCTTCGCATCTCTGCGAGGACGCGTATAAGATGCCGGCGGCCCAGTCCTCGTCCTCTGGCGACTCTCTAGTATCGCATGCTCAATCCTTTGTATCTGAGAACAAGAAGGCTGTCGCAGTTGGCGTGACAGTTGCCGTCATAGCGGCAGGAGCAACAGGATACTACCTCTACACAACTAAACCGAGAACAAGAGGGGACTCCTCTGCGGAAAAGGGGAAGAGTGACACTGATTCAGGGAAGGGTGGTGTAGGGGGTGAGAAAAAGAAGAGAAAGCATAAGAGCAAGGTTGGCGAGAAAGATGGACCAATTCTGGAGGAACGGACGCCTAAACCCCCGGCTCCCGAAGAAAACAAAGTGACCGAAGCAAAAGAGGGTGAGCGTTTATGCCCATTACAAGAATTCTCTCCCCTGTTGTTGATGTATGGGCTACAGAGGATGTACCAAAATTCACCCAAGCCGAGATTGAAGCGCTATCGAAAGAGGTCAGATGGAAATCGTGGTCAACTGAATGGACCAGGGCTTATTTTGCCTTTAGGATCGTCTTTCAACGGCAAACTCTCTAAAAACCAAGGGGAATACTGCTTACTCCGCAAGGAATTTCGTCCGCGCTGTCGAGTATTACACCCAAGCAATTGAGATTTCGCCTTCCCCGGAAGCAGTTTACTTCAGTAATCGTGCAGCATGTGTGCATTTTTTCCCCTTTTGTTTTGTTGTGGGTGATTAGGCCGTGATGTTAATTAACCCATTTTCTTTTAGGTTACGTCAATTTTTCGCCACCCCAATATGAGCTAGTAGTTCAGGATTGTGATGAGGCCCTCAAGCGCGATGCGAAGTACATAAAAGCTCTCAACCGCAGGGCAACTGCCCTGGAAGCTTTGGGACGGCTCCACGAATCACTACGAGGTGGGCCATTCATCATTGCGGGTTGAATGCGAACGGTTTGTGTAATCATTTACTCCACCATCAGATTTTACGGCGGCAACGATATTTGATAAATTCCAAAATGACGCTACCAGCGCATCGCTTGAACGCGTTTTAAAAAAAGTTGCACAGAGAGAAGCCCAAGAAACCATGGCCGTTCGTGTTATCCGAGCGATCTCCGTATTTGCCACGCCAACAGACTTATTTTAGAAACGTGAGCCACGACTACCTTCCTTTGCTTTCATTCATGCCTACCTTGCCGCATTCCGTCCGCGTAAGTCATGTTATCTCGACACCTCACCGAAGGATGAACGTTGCTTCCCGCAGGACCGTTACCGGAGCTACCTGCGGCCCGCACACAAGGAGACCAGACACTCGTTCACGCCCATCAAGCATTAGAAGCACAGGACTATGCCCATGCCTTTACACTTGCCAATGAGTCGATCGAGCAAGGGATATCAGAGTCTTGGGACGTTGGCAAAGCTCAAGCTTTTACTCTGCGTGGGACCTTCAAGTCAGTCGAAAGAATCCTTTATTTTTCTTTGCACTTAATTGACCAAGGGTTCAGATTCTTGATTGGAAAATCCCAGGATGCCAAGGCTGATTTCGAGGCTGCACTAGCGCTTGTGCCGACTTTTATCCCTGCTTGGGTGAAGATTGCCAGCGTTCACATGGAACTTGGTGACACCGACGCTACTTTCCGTGCCTTTGAGGAAGCTATTAAACACGCGCCAAATGATGCGGACACTTACTATCACCGTGGACAGGGTGAGTTATTATGCTACATTCCTCCCCGATATCAAATAACCCGGCTTATACCAACAGTGAACTTCATCATGCAGCAGTTCAAAGAAGCTGAGGGGGATTACATTAAATCTTCGCAACTAGACCCCAACTTCGTTTTCAGTCATATCCAGTTGGCCGTCGCTCAATATAAAACCGATCAAGTTGGAGCAGCCATGGCAACCTTTAGGAAAACAATGAAAATGTTTCCTCATAAGAGCGAACCCCTTAACTACTAGTAAGGCACCTGTAGATGCTCAGCTCACGGCGTCAAGCGCTGACGGTGTCCAAGTGGCGAACTATTGCTTGACCAGCAGCGGTTTACAGATGCTGTTGAAAAGTTCGACAGAGCTATCGAGATCGAACGAAAGAAGTGAGCTAATTGTCTAGCTTGACACCTTTGAAACACCATGCTTATATCCTCGATCGAAGAAAACCAATCAACGTTCTTCCAATGGTTAACAAAGCCCTCGCTCTTTTCCAGTGGAACAATGACATTCTCGCAGCGGAGGCGTTACTGAAAGAGGCACTTAAGATTGACCCGGAATGCGATTCTGCACTTGCCACTCTCGCGCAGCTTACTTTACAGCAAAGCAACCTGGAGGAAGCCATTGTACTTTTCGGCAGGCATGCGGAGTTGGCAAGAACAGAAGCCGAGCTCGAACAGGCATTGACCTTCAAATATGTGGGTATTGTCGTTACTTTACTTTACTCCCTCACTCAGTGATTTTAATCCAGGCTACACAAGCTCAGCTTCAGTTCATTAAAGATTTCCCTGACATGGCTTCACAGCTTAGCATGCTAGCCCGCTCTATGCAAGGTGTTGCTTGAGACATCTACTCTATTACAACCCGAATTCGCACACGGGCGAGTTCATTATTTGTGGCCCACTAGTTGCTTGATTAATTGGCATCTATCTCCCCCGTCACCTATCTATCCCGCTGTATCTATGTTCATCTTCATTCGCTACAACAATGCATCCCACTCCTAGGGCATTTGCCAATTCAGCCATCATTCTGATGTGCAGCACGTTAACAATGGTTGGTTCTCCTGCTGTAAGTTGGGTTCTACAGTTCATTGGTCGGTCCGCGTTTTCTTCGCTAGCAATGTCGATCCTATGTTACATCTTTTGCTTTATGGTGAATTCTGTTCGTTGATTGTTTGATTTGGAAGTTCTGCCAAGGAAGCCTGACGCACGGTCATCCACCTCCCATCGTCCTGTCCACCATGAGCGGACTTAGAAATCAATCCAACTGACTCAACTCGAGGCTCCCGTTGGGTTTTAATGCTATTCCGCTTGCCCGGTCACACATATGCAGAAGCCAAGCATATGCGTCAATGCAGGCGGATCTATTTGCCATGCATGGAAATCCCTCCGTTGCTCTGGGTTCGACCGCGGTCGCCTTGGTACCCTGCTAAGCTTTTTGTCAAGCTTTCTGTTCTGCCCTGGCTACTATTTTTTCCCTCATTCAAATAGCGAAGCAAATTATTGGCGCTAATTGAGCACGTCTGCGTAGAATGGGTTCAATTTAGTACTGCCAGCCAACCTCCAGCCCGGTGTCTGTCAATCTGGGGCTTAACTAGTTGGGGTCACAGTCGTAAACATAACTTTGAAGAGTCCATGAGCACCGCTCTTGTAGAGAATAGTGACGAGTATGTGAAACGAAGAATTGTACTCATGAATCAAATCACAACTGAACAAAGGTGTATTGCAGAAGAGTCACGAAGATGTAGGAGGGTACCGCATGAGGGCAAAATCCTTAGGGATCGTTGTAAGAGGTATACACACGTGAGTAACTAGGAAACCAAGAAATTTGAGGGCAGATTTATCAAATATGCATGACAACAGGTATCAATGGCGGCCAGAAGCAGTGGAGAACAAACAGGTTGGTCTGAAAGTGGTGACCGGCGAAAGCAAGATGAACAATGAATCAGCAGACGAGACCTTGAAGTATAGAATAGAAAATGGTTTATTTGCGGTGCAGGTGTGCGGGCTGCGCTGTGGATATCACATCATTTCACGGAAAATTTCATTCCATGGATCCGTACTCCGAATTGTTCCAGCACTGCCATCTTCTGTTGTACTTCCGATCACAGTGGGTGGGGCAGTAACATATGATGAGGGCGCCTCGCTGATGTCAGTATGAGCGACACTTTGCGAGACAGTCTGCTGGGACTCCGTGGTGGCACGTGAGACTGAAGGACGCACCGTCCGCCCGGTACGTCCGACATCAGGCACTTGGAGGTTTGATGAAGATGGTAGGGGCAGTTCCTGTGGTGGCGCACTAGTCCTAGGTACATCATCCCAATCTATGCTCACGGATGGTGGGATTCCAAAAGTATTATCATGCGCATCGGCTTGACGTGCGACTGAGCTTGCTCTGGAGCGTGAAGATGGAGAAGCTGAAGCGGCCCCTGCTTGTGATGACGGTGACGATGACGAACCCTTCCGGGATCGGCCCATGAGGGAGATAGCCCTTGAACGACTAGTCGAGGGCGACGAAGGGGGCCGGCTCCCTTCTTGGGCTGAGCCGAAAGAGGTACGACGGAGCGAAACTAGGCTCTGGGCACGAAGGCGAAGAGCTCCTAACGAAGACTTTGGGCTAGGAGCAGAGGACAGCAGCCCAACCGAGTCTTCTTTCTCAGCTTCCTCGATGGAACCTCGTGCCTCCGCATGATCTTCTTCCTCCAACTGATGGTCATTGTCGTCAGTACCTTGCACCGGCGGTAAGGGAATCGCAACGCCAAATGTTTGGTCCGTAACGCTGATTGTGCGGTTACGATGGCGAAGGGATTCCGAACTCCGGGGAGACGAAGGCAGGGATGGAGCCGTACCCGCTCGACGTCTACGATAATCCGATCCCGCTGATGGATGACGTGGAGGTGGTGGCATCATTGGACTCAGCGGACTGCCCGCTGACGATGAAGGTTCAGCAGAAGCAAGGACAGATTGGCCTTGGGACGACGCAGACAAGGCTCGAGACGATGACGAGCGAGGCAGGGGGGAACCTTGTGAATGGGTGGATGGTGAACGGGAACCGGACAAATAAGCTGGAGACAGTGGTTGACCGAGGCTCGACAGGGACTGAGATGCGCGTCCGTTCATTGGTTGCTGAGACTGGGATACTTCCCCTGTCAGATCTTCCTGCAGGTGAGTCGCCGAGACCGGAGACTCCACTAGCTGATCATCTATCTCATCGCTATCCCGCACCACGAAACCCTCCAAGCCATAGTCCTTTTCAGATCCAGAGGCCGATGAGTGGGTGCTTGGCATTGACCGCCTGGGAGAGGGGATTGGACGAGACTGAAGAGGGAACGGGGGAGCTGGTGGACTGGTGGCAGCGGTGGGCATAGGGAAAAATGGAAATGGGAGAGACAAGATAGGCCCACTTGATGATGGTCCCGTAGAACCGTAAGCAGGCTTGGAAGGGTCTACCATCGGCACAAGACTTTGTAGATTGGCAGCTGGCAGCGGCGGAACGAGTGATGAGGAGCCGAAGACTGTAGAGGAACCAGCGGGGGAAGTAAATATATCGCTATCAAGGACACTGCGTCTTGTCCCGGAGTGCTGACCGGGTGTGGCAGTCGGCTCATCTGCCTTTTGCTCGCCATCATCAGGCACATGTGCATGAGCTGACCCCAATGCAAGGGCGGTAGAAAGATCCACCGTTAACGGTGGCGAATCAGAAGTCCTTGAAGCGAACCTATTCTCTGCCATTGGTTGTTGCGAATGACGTTGGTCCTCGACTGATGATGTCCGGCGCTTGACACGATTTGTGAGGCAGAACTCGTACGCTTCTCGGATTCGAGTGATAGTGAATGGCAACCACGCCCAACGCTCGATGAGACGTTCATTACGCGTCCGTGACGCATAAAATCCCTTCTCATCATCCTCTTCTTCCCATCGGTACCGAGGACCACAAATCCCTGCGCATGCTTGCCCGCTCGTAATCCATAGCCCGACCCTGTCAATGGCAATGAGTGACGCAGTCTACCAATAGCTAATCAGAACCTACCAGCTGATGAGAAGTACCATCACTCTCCACAATGTCCATACAGCATTAGCAATAAGGGATCCCCTAGCATACGAAGTCAATAGGCCTTGCCCATTGAAGAACGTGGTATCTCTGCCAACCGGAAGCTCCCCATTATCCGCCACTGCACGGGCAGTTGGTCCCGAGAATGCAAACAGTGCTGCTAAACAGAGAGCTGCACGAGGGAGGAGAAGGACAACAGTTGGTAAATTCTGTGAGTACCAGTAGCACGTCTCCGCAATACCATCTCGCCAACTGCCATTCCGTTCTGGGATGAAAGCGCTGGCACGTATGTACTGAAGGAAACAGAAGGTCGAGTATGAAGTCATCGAGGCGAGGTTAAAGGCGGGAGCAGATAGATAAATGGATAAAATTAATGGTCGCTCTTTATTATGTTTGGATCAGAACAGAAATACAGACATGTAAACAAGGGATCAATGGGCTTACTTGTACGCCATTGGCGATAAAACGAATAAAGAAGCTCGTAACTAGGTAATTATCGTTTTAGTTGCAGCCCCACAGAAACAGCGAGGCTGCCCTCTGCAGCAAGGGAACTCACCCAATGAATATGATGAACAAATAAACAAAATAGCAGGCTATATAGGCTGCAAAAGCTAGTGCCCAGCCACGACCTGATGCAGGGACACCAAGTGCAGCAGGCGTGGGATGTTTGGCAGCTCTAAAAAAATGGGTCAATGTTTAGAAAACGCATGTAAACAAAGGCAAGGAAGTCACTAACTGAAGCAAGATGTATGCTGCGTTAAAATCCAAATAAGATTGAAGGGGAATATGCACAAAGACCATAACGGGAAAGAGGTAGAAGTATATGTGATTGAGCAAGGAAGGATTGCGCATTATTCCAAGATGAAGGCCGTTTGCTCTGAATCGAGGTCGATGCCCATCTGCCGCAACATCTGGGATAGAGGGGGTTGGAAACGTTGGTGCGGTGGTGTCGTTTGGGGCTGCCACTTTGGGTGTGTGTGCCAAGCTTGCTGAACGGTTGATAAGGCCAGAACCAACGCCTCGGCTTCTAGGCGCCGTCAGGATGCGCACCGATCTGGGGGTAGGGTCCCGGCCTTCGGAATGAGGCCGTCGGGTCCCTGAGCGTGCAGGGGTGGTGGGGGACTGCATGGTATGGTCAGGAGACACTGCTGACGAGCCCTCCGCACTGGAACGAACTTCCCGTTCGGCTGCTGGGGATCCAGCGCCAGTGTTAGTTGAAGATGCAGGCACAGGAGGATGGGGGCGCCTAGGCAGCCAGGACGGGTATTCTGACGACTCCAGGGAAAAGCGATCATCTGGTGCAATGATAGAAGATGACGGACGGGGTCCTTGAGAAGCAATGCGCTCGTTTTCGATAGCTGCTACTTCAGCAGGGTATAGATTCGTAGAGCCTCGTCGTGGGTTGCGTTCGTTGGACATGCGTGGCGTAAAGCAAATTTTCAGCGCTCACTCAGCGCGTTCCTTGGGTTCGTAAACAGCTCGTCAACGAGTAATAGCCAATTCGTTATTTATGGGATTTTTCTGGCACTGCTCTGGCTGATGCAGAGCGCGAGTATTTACTCGATTAGATGAAATACGCGCCGCCTCGTGTTTGGTGCACACTTGCCTCGTGTTCTGCTCGAGGAAGGAAAGGTGAACTAAAATGAACGCGGACTTTGAGTTTAAAATCCGCAAGAAAACCCGTGCACAGCCACACGTCACAGCTGTCTCAGAATGGTTCCCACGCCTGCTGAGTGGCCCAGCTTCTTTTGAGTCTACTGCGTGAACATTCACTCTCAGACTCCACTGGGAGGGGCTTGACGTGGCTCAGGGCTGCCTGTATCGGCTCACAACCCAAGTTATCTTGTCTCTGGTGGCTGGGGCTCCAAGAGATGTCCGCCCGAGATGCGGCGGTTTGGCTCCGCGGCAGTGGTAACACATCGATATTCTTACACGTCTCTTTTCACCCTTTCTCCACTACCTCTTTCACTCATGCACCTTTTTCCTGTGACACGGCTTTTGTCCATGCCTATCTTTCACGACAAAGTTCAGTGGCTAAGCGCTCTGGCACCACTGCCAACGACGCTTTCTTGGAGTGTCTGGTTCAACACTACACACTCGCAGGGAAGTTCACCCCTCTCCCCCTGGCTTAAACGCGCTGCGCGACGTATTCTGGAATAGTCTATGTACGATAAGGGAAAAGGATTAGGGATCACGGATGGGATACCAGCGGTTGAGAGCAGGTAAAGTGGGGGGGCCGTACATTGGGTCAGTTGATTGGCGCGTTGTACGCCTCGTCATACGCGGAGTTAAAAATGAATTCATCCAACCCTTGGACAACTCATCCGGAGACTGTTCGGAGCTGCCAAAAACGTCCTCTGAAGTAGGCCTGTATCCGACTCCAGAAACGAGCTCACGGCCGCACACACCCCCGAACGCAGCTTGGGAGACTTCTCCTGCATTAGTTTGCCCCGAAAACGGCCTCAGCGTGCGGATCCTAAACTACTGATCATGGCTCGCAACATGGAGTTTTCATGGGTCTCTGCAACATTTCTGCTAGAAACAAATCCCCAGAATCTACAGAGGCATTGGAATGGGTGCAATTTAGCCTTAAATCTGGAAGTCATCTACAACACGCTCATCTCCACTACAAAAAGCCTCAATCACTATGTCATTCACAAACACCGTTCCAGTCGTAGCAATCTCCAGAAAATTCATCACTCTGCAAAGGCTGCAGTCTTGCCCACCATCATAGAGAACGGAAAACTCAATTTCTCATACTGAAGTCAGCAGCCATGGCCTGCTTCCGTGACGAGAAGTGCACACTACATGTCTGGCAGAAAGGAGGCTAGAGATGAATACGGAGCGAATCGGCCGGCAAATGTACCACGAGCGAGTGGGCGCCTTTCCAGTTCCATAATTCCGGAAGATGAGGAGGTGATTTATCGCGGGATTGCGAAAGATAGCCATGGGTCAACAGGCAGGACTCCAGTCCCTGTGACTTCGTGACGATGTATAGAATGGGTCAAGACCATTGAACAGGACTTTAATCAAAACCTCGGTACCTCAGTCGGCCCTGAGGATGGGAAGGTGATGATGATAAATCTATCTTACAGCCTTTTCTAAAATTTTTGTCCGATCAAAAGTGAATGGGTATTGACCCCGTTCGTAAAAAAATCACCTGAAAATGGTCAAATTTCTCATATTTTTATGTTTCAATACAATAGAATTATATTTCCATCTAGTAGAATTAGCGCCCACAGCTATTCCCCATTCCTCGTTGAATAATGACCATAGCACTGACGGTCACAGCGATCTAGGCAGGTCGCCAGCCTCTATTGGAAACAGTGATCCTGCTCTCGATCCTGCTCACATCAGCCCAGCCGAGCTTCCATACACCATTACCATCTCATGGGTACCAAACACGCGTCTCCGGACATGAAGTGACACATCGTCCTCATGTCCTCAACCCTCACTACCAAGGAGGCTGCACAAATTGCCCATCTCGGTGACTGCAGAGTTGCCGCATTCTCTCAGCTCACCAGCAAGGGACCTCTTTGATAAAGTTGGCAACCGTGGGTGTAGTCGCGAACTTGACAACTAGGATCTGGATGTGAGTATGGTGTTTCTGTCTCCCACCGGCTCAGCCTGAAGCAACGAGGCTTCACATACATCAGCAAGCACTGTTGGAATGCTTGCTGGGGTGTTTTCAGGAGCGGGTGCGGGGCTAATGGTCATCATTCCAGTGGGCACGCTTGTCTTTGTTGAGAACATGATAGTTGACACACAGTCGCTGTTTCGGAGAGAATCAAAGCAGGTGAGGAAAACTTGATGATTTCCAGAACTTTTCGTGCACGGTAGCTTAGGACACGGTCTGATCATGGCCAGTGTGAAGGGTAGGATCAATCGTTGTGGTCGGGAATGGGTATGGCTGTGCGGCGCTAACTCTACTGTATTGAAAAATAAAAATTCGAGAAATTTGATCATTTTTGGGTGATTTTTTTTACGAACGGGGTCAATACCCATTCACTTTGATCGGACAGAAATTTTAGAAAAGGCTGTAATACCCCGCGGCCTCGTGATGACGTGGCAGTGCGGCTATCCCGACGTTACATGGCGTACATGAGGGGATCATTTCTAGTATTCTGGTTGGTATCATCGGGTGTCAATGGTCCTCGGGTTCTGTGTTGTCCGTGTGTATTGTCATGGTATTGATAATAGGGAATAAGAAATAATAATTATGGGTTCCTCTCTCTCTCCGTACGTCTGTCCCTGGCCGTCTGCTCCTCCCTTCTGTTGGTGCGCCGCTGCGCCTGCCTTGCGGGTCGGTTATCCGGGGGCGGTGTTCCCGGGGTGTTTCGGTTTCCACTGGTGCTTTGTTTGTCGCCTGTCTTGGATTTGTTGATGAATGACGCGAGTCTCTCCACGCCTTTCACCCCGCCCATGAGGGTGTTAAACTTAGTCTGGTTTCCGCGGCCTAGTATGCGTCGGTACCTTCTCGTCCGAGGGCATTCTGTTAAGATATGTGTCCTCGTCTGAGTTGGTTTGCCGCATTGGCACTCTTTGCTTTCTGTTGTGATTCTGAATCGGTGGTAGTATTCGCCAATGTGTGCGTGTCCCGTTCGGAACTGCAGGACTCGGCTGAAGGTCTTTCTGCCGAGTTTGCTGAGGCGATTCGTGAGTTTGAGCTTCGGTGCGAGTTGGTTGGCTGCGTAGAAGCCCGATTTCGGGGGGGGGAGGATGGGAAGGAAAGATATTCAGAAGGGAACTGAACGGGACGATGGGATGGTCATCCTGTGGTCCCGTAAATAATCGGGGCTAACTAGTCCCCGAATTGCATAAGACAGTGCCATCCAGCGCAGGGAACAAAAAGCGGCCATGATTCGAAGTGAAGGGAATAGGTTCTTGAGATCGATCTTGGCTTCCTATTGGCAGGAGATAGCGTCATGCAACCTGTGAGAGAACTAGCGTAACAAACTAGCGCTAGACAATGAAAGACATTGAGTAAAGGTCTAATAAGACCAGGAAACCTCACCTCAGTTCACGATAGTGCAACTGAGGAGAGAGAAAACAGTCGCGACGAGTGGCTTTTAAGCCTACAACGCCGCGTATCAACAAGAAAGATAAATTGGGAATAACGGACAATCCTCTGCGGCTGGTGAGTCCGTGCGCCATAATGGTGGGACGTCGACCTTGTCTCTAATACAACCTCCAAAGTGCGCGATACACATTGTGGAGATAGAACGTCCGTGTTCCTTCCCCAAAGGGCTCGAGTTCAGAACAGATGTGCGATTCGACGGAAAGCAGAGGGACATCTAAGTGGCATAAAAACTGAAGGTATCAAGTGCTTGTAAAAGCCTTACGAAGACGTCCAATCGACTAAGTCTGACGTTTCAGTCGTCAAATTACGCGGCAAACAACTTCCGGCTCCGATCACAAATGGTGGTGCTGCAAGCCCCCTCAACACCCCATACTAGTGTGCGAGCACCGCTTGCGCTGTGTCCGATCAGAGATCATGTGATGCAGGAATCGGGTCACAACCTGCTACGAAAAGGGGAAAGTTGTTCCTGTTTCCTCCAAAAATCATTTCCATATGGACCGCCAGGATGCTACTAAGGATTTCACTTTCGCCAAACTTTCAAGTCTTACCTTACCTGTTACCCTCCGCATGCAAGTGACTCATGTGTGTCAGCAAGATTGTTCTAATTTGTTGTTCAGAACCCAGCTGGAGGGGAAGCTGAAGAAACATGGTTTTGTTGAAGTGCTTGATCATCCCGAGCTGAGATTCACCGGGGTCCAATCTGAGTGAGCAGTAACATATCGACAAGGAAGCATCTTACTTACTTGTACCTACTTGTCAGAGCCCCTTCCGACATTTACGTTACATGCCAACTTATGGCGGACAATAAGCCTCTCACTATTCCTTTACGCACATCTCATAAGGTGTTCAAGGCCAACTTCGTGTGCGTTATGATGTGAAACTTTATTCCAGTCTGTTCCTCTAACATGCCCTGCAATATAGCTGGAACGAATGGATCAGCTTGCCAATACGCTACTGTGATCTTCCTCTCAGTTCTCAGTTGACATTCACGGTCTGGGATACTGCAGGGCCCCGAAGCGCTGCCCCGATAGGCGGAACAACATTTCGTTTGTTCGGAAAAAAATGGTGCGTTTCCCATCAATGCATTGGCTCAGTTGCATATCACACATTTTGACCAATAAGAATGCCGAAGGACGTTAAGACGCGGCAGCCATAGATTGCTCCTGTGGTCCGGTCAAGAAGCGGATGGATCCGTCGAAACTCGTACGCCAAGCAAAGTTGGACTGAAAGATGAAATGGGCCGTCTAGAGAAAGTAAATATTGAAGGATGGTTAATGAGTTGCTCGCCTAATTCCGTGCACAGCTAATGAAGAAGTTCGAACGAGATGATTTACCGAAATTGGATTGGTTGGATACCCTAGTTTTTCGTAAGATGGAGGAAGTCCGAGCCGTGAGTTCTCGTAGCCATTCGAAGACGTACCTTCACTCATTATCTTCTAGGAAGAAACGGCGAAATCGGATCAATTGTTCCTGTACATTGATTTGCCTAAATTTGACTTCCCCATTATCTTCAGCGAACCGGTACATCGCTTCCATTGTCCCTTATCTTTGCCCCCCTCAAAATTTATTAGGAGCCTCCAACAAATATGTCCATGGCCGGCGTCGGTGCACCGTCACAGACAACTCCTAGCATCCCGGCTCTCATCAGCATCCACTCTGACGTGCATCTTTGGGCGGTCCTTGATCCAGAAATTGCCCGAACGAATCCCGTCGAAGACAAACATAGACGCCTTGTTCGAAGTCATAGAAGCGGTCCTCTGGATCGTGATCTCAAGCCCAATGCGCGGATTCGAGATGAGCTGAATGTGAGTGGCGATCCCTTTCTGCTGATTCTCCTTTATCTTCTCCCCAATAGAATATCCTAAATTACGCTCCTACTCATCCATTAACGGCCGAAGACAAGGATCTTATCTGGAAATTTCGGTTCTACCTCACCGGACATGCCAAGGGTCTGACGAAGTTCCTCAAGTCCGTTTCATGGCGTGATCCGACAGAAGTTAAGCAAGCTGTTGAAGTGCTTCTTCCTATGTGGACAGACATTGATATGGACGATGCTTTGGAACTCCTCGGCCCAGGGACTGTGGATAGCCGTGTCAGAGCCTTTGCTGTGCGTCAATTGGCGCGAGCCGATGATGATGTAAGTGCATGTCAACCTTTGACCCATGCACTAGGACCCAACAGCTTCCCAGGAACTTGTGCTTTACCTGCTTCAGCTCGTCCAGGCTCTTAAATTTGAGAGTTCGCCAAATGAGGTGAATGCTCGGAGTGTTACCAGGTCCTCGGCAAACCGGGGAGTGATGGATGAGGATAGTGGATTGGCAGACTTCCTTATCAGCCGCGGTGTCAACAATCCAATATTAGGCAACCGATTCCATTGGTACCTCATGGTTGAAGTAGAGAACAAAGAAACAACGACAACGTATGGGCGTGTCTCATACAAATTTATGACAAAACTCATTGAAGTACGTGATCCGGAACCTCGTTGTGAATGACACTCACAACCAAAGACAGACTGAAAATGGGGTTACCCGCCGAGATGTGATGCGGCGCCAAGGCGAGCTCTTAGCAACCCTTTCGTCGAAAGCAAAAGAGCTCCGAACTTCAAAGGATGCCAGACCGAAGAAGATTGAAAAACTCCGTTCTTTGATCGCCGACTCGAAGTCTGGGCTAGCAAACATAAATCCTCCTATTCCTCTTCCTCTTAACGCACGCGTCGAAGTCACAGGCATCATACCAGAGAAATCATCCGTCTTCAAATCCAATCTCTTCCCTCTACTTCTATACTTCCAGTGCTCTGACGGAAGCGAGTACCCTCTCATTTTTAAGAACGGTGACGACATGCGCCAAGATCAGCTTGTCATTCAGCTGTTCACTCTCATGGACCGTTTATTAAGAAAGGAGAAGTTGGACTTGCGGTTGAGCCCTTACGATGTGCTTGCTACAGGTTCGCTGGAAGGGATGGCGCAATTCATACCTAGCATGACTATTGCCGCCATTGTGAGCGAGCATAGTACGGTTTTGAACTACTTTCGGGTTCATAGCCCAGATGAGGGCAGTGTTGGAACGTATGGAGTGACACCTTCTGTTATCGACACCTTCGTACGCAGCTGTGGTCAGTTGTTGCGAAATCCTCGTGGTTGAGTAGAGCCTCCGATGCTTATCCCCGGCCTTTGCAGCTGGATACTGCGTTGTGACATATATCCTAGGCGTTGGGGATCGACACCTAGACAATTTGCTTATTGCTCCAGATGGTGAGTCATCCGCTTTCATTTGATCTTTAGCCGATATTTAAGTGATACTTATATAGGTCATTTTTTCCACGGTATGCTTGTCACTCATTCCTGCAGGAGGTGCTGACTCTTGGTGTTCGCAGTGGATTTTGGGTACATTCTCGGTCGTGATCCCAAGCCATTTCCTCCTCCCGTTAAGGTCTGCAAAGAGATGGTAGATGGAATGGGTGGCGCTCCATCTTCGCACTACGCACGCTTCAAGAACCTTTGCTTCACGGCTTTCACCATCCTTCGCAAGTCTGCAAATCTCATTCTAAACCTGGTTGCTCTCATGGTGGATGCCAACATTCCTGACATCCGACATCGTGACGTGCACGAACAGATACAAGAGAAGTTCAGACTAGATCTCACAGAAGAAGAGGCTATCAAACACTTTGAAACACTACTGAACGAAACATCCTACTTCACCGTTGTGTTCGATCGTATCCACGACCTGGCACAATATTGGAGAGCATAGAGGTAGCGAAAATGAAGGTACGTGCATGTCGGGCTGTTCGAGTCATTAGCTCGGGCTTTATCTGATGGGCTGCGGACAATCCGATGCACTGAAACTGATTTATGGATGCGGTCCGTGGTCTCTTCGAACTCTCCACGCTTTAGGTGCCCATCCCACGTAAACACTATAAATCATTGTCCCAAATTTCCGCCCAAGAACGTGGCTTGACCTCACCATTCGAGAGCTCCATTTAAAACTTTCAACATGGTGATTAGTTGTGGTATGATTCACCACCATGACGACTGTGTAATTCCTTCCTCCTGCCCCCGGAGAGGCGAGTTCGCCTCTATGAAAATGTGTGCAGCCTCGGACTAAAAGTGACATGTTCATTTGACTTGTACGAGGGACGCCGTGAACCCAATCTGCAGCTTCGTCCTTGGAATGACAGTATTCTTCTGTGCGCTACAGTGCGATGACGATTCGGGTCATGATGGCAGGGTCAGAGGACGGAATGGCTTCAGGCGATATCATGATGCGACGGGGTGGCTGCCTAATGCAAAAGCACCAGCGATCTGCGCAAGCCCGCGTGTGCAACTAGTATCTACTGAATACTACAGTCTATGATTCCAGCAGATTGAGGACTGAAGTGACAACTGCGCAGGATCCTGGCCTCGACTAAAGTAGAAGAGACAACCAGGTCGGGCTTTATGAATTGACACTGTGATGTGATTTGTAAACGCCAACGCGGTTTCCCACGCTTTCGACGCAAACTCGAAATGAGTAGCACTAACACCAGTGATAAGAATCTTGCCGATGTGGAGGAAGGGAAAGATTCAATAGCCTTTTTTTATATCTTTGTGAGTGTGATAGCCTTAGGGCGTCAGGCCAGATTAACGGTTGTTACTTGTTTCGTCAATGTTGTCTCAACGTAGTTTGGGGTCGCCGTCAGTCAACTTAGTCATCTCCGCGAGGCAACTGTGAGCCGACGCAACATTCATTAGCTTTTCTTGCCTTATTCTCTATATGTTGTTGTTTCCAATAATCCGGCAGCACTGGGAGGATTCGCATACCACCCACCTCTTGGTGCTATCGCGCTGAGCGCCATGGCTTATGGTAAGTCATTCAAGTTCAGTGTGAATCCATCCCTTCATTCTTTCACAAGGTATTTCTGCGCTTCAGCCTGCCAGGAAGCCCGATGGAGTCGAGAAAGCACTAGACTTGCATGGATTTTTCATTGGTCTCGTTGCCGTTCCCCTGGTCTTGATCTCTGGAACCATTATGTACCAGCGGAAGGAGGATAGAGGCCAGCCTCATTACGTCTCATGGCACGGTGTTTGTTAGGATTTGTCCCGAGTTCGAAATAACACTCAAATTTAGACACAGATCGTGGGCATCACAACAGTGCTTTTGGCTGTAAGTTCCTTCGTGACACAGCAGTGTTTCGTGTTCATTGGAGCCGAATTTAATCCATCAGTTTATCCAAGCCATTTTTGGCGTCCTGTTATCGTGGGGATATCTTCCTCGGAAATTATACCGGTACCATAGGTGAGAGCTCGTTGTCGGTAGCAAAGGCGCCCTCTTTTTTAAAAATTTCACTGATTTCCTGCGCTTCCACAGGCAATCAGGCTACGCGGTCTTTACGATCCTAGTTCTTGCGTTCATGCTTGGCGGCTTATATTCAAATTTCATCGTTCGACATGCGTGGACGGCTACACGCTTCCTGGCATACGGTCTAGGCCCACTGAGTGTGTGGGGAGGGGTCGTGGCACGCATTCGGTAATGCACCATTAAAAAGCACCAAGTATTCAACTGACATGGTGTTTG
This sequence comes from Cantharellus anzutake, assembly GCF_015039405.1. Classification (NCBI taxonomy): domain Eukaryota; kingdom Fungi; phylum Basidiomycota; class Agaricomycetes; order Cantharellales; family Hydnaceae; genus Cantharellus; species Cantharellus anzutake. Next base: position 31,450 of record NW_024067080.1, on the reverse strand, counting down.
ATAAGGTCTAGAAAGCTGTGGTAGTCCCCAGCATCATTTCTCGCTACAGAGGGACCGCATATAGGTAGATCGGTCACTTGGCCGGAGCCATTTCGGTACTTTTGTCATTCTCGTTGTGTTCTTGGCTCGTCTCCGCCTCTAATGACAATTGGCTGACCCCGATGCCCAAACCCTCAATGCTCATCCTCACTGCTCGCTCCCAGACCTCCCTTACATCATATCCGCCCGCTTTGGCAACTTCGTTCCCACCGATAATCCCAACATCTCTTAGTATACCATCTGTCCCAGGATCAACATACTTTTCTTTAAGCGTGAATTTCCCCCATACACCTTGGCCAGTCTCGGAGTAATATGGGTCTGTGAAGGGAACATGCGGAATGTCTTTGACGTTCGAACGGATACGCTGCGCAGCGGTAGCAGCAGTTGCGGCTGAGGTTTGCTGGACAGCTTGGACGTTTGCGACTTTGGCCCTTTTAGCTGCCTCAGCACGTGTCCTGGCTATAATTTTGGAAGCAGAAGCATTGCTTTGTTGCTAAGTGGGACCGAAGGATATGCGGGTGAGAGCGGAGCCACATGAATCATGACTGAGCAACGAACCAGACCATCAATAATATCTCTTTCACGTTTCTCCCGCTCCTTTCTTTCTTCTTCCTCTTCTAATCTCGCTTCTTCGGCGCGATCTGCTTGCTCCTTTTTCAACCGCTCCTCCTCGACGCGGACCATCGCTGCTTCGCGCTCGTCTCGTTGTATATTGAGTTCAATTATCGTCGCATTTTGAGCCCGAAATGCTGCTATTCGTTCCTCCGTCTTTTGGGTGTCAATTCCGTTGATTAGGTTAAACGCTTGAACGGGCAGATTATTAAATATTCGGGATACGCAAATGATGGTTCCTACATACTGATGTCCTCGACTTCTTCAAGATAATCATTAAATGATTTTAGGTCAGGGAAATCCTCTCTGCGCTTGTTGAATCTGTGTCGGAAGGGTTCCGGTGAACAGACTGACACAGTTAGCTAATAAGAATCCTCACTCTTTCGCCATTCGCCTCCGAACTGCGACCTCTTTCTCAACAACAAGATCTTCGAATGTTTGCGGCGAAAACTGCATTTTACGGAGCGTCTTGCCACATATTGGACACGGAGCTGGCCCCAGAGTGAACAATCGATCGATACAGGACTCACACCTGCGTGAGCGAGTCATTCATTCAAAGGACAAACGTGCAGTAAGGTCGTCGCGAACATTTTGTGGTAGCAGGTGCTGACTAAGAGGCGAAGCTTTGGGTTGAGATACCTATCGCTTTTGCAAACGGGACATTCATCCTCCATAGACTAATGTTAGAGGGTGGTCGGTAATAGTAAGAGTATGTATCGAGTGTTATGCAACATGAGCTCGCCTATCTAGTTCTGCTGAACTTGGCGCAACTCACGGAGTACTCTGTCGTCTTCCCAGTAGGATCCTTCACACCTCCAGAGAATATCTGCGCGCCTATGCCTCCTAACCCATTGGATGTCGATATAACTCTCCCTGCAGTAGACCTCTTCGTTGACCCTTTTAGCCACGGCACGGACATTTGTCATGGAGATACGTCGGGATGTGATCAGAATTCCCACGTTCTCGTGCTCATGATGTCGCCTTCTCTTGGAACAACGACTTTGACTTCAAGCGATAGCATATCATAATCCTGACGACTCCTTGCAATGAACCAATACTCTGGCTCCACGGTAGCTGTTACATATAGAGGCTGGTAACCTGCTTAGGTAGCTATGTAACGAATGGGACACAATATTAAATGCTGAACATATACTTAGTACTGTAGGTACGACCTTCAAATCACCTTGCCGTACGCGGGAAATCAAATGTTGATACTAGTCCTGATAGAGGCTGGTAACCTGTCTACGATCAAAAATCACTGCCATTCGCGCTGCCAGGGTTCTCCCACTGTACCTGAACGACACAACTGACTTTCTTCTGGCAAAGATACCAGTTTACGGCAGCAGCGAGCAGACAGACAGCAGCGAGCACCAGTACCACACCTTTCATTTCTGAAACCCGCCGGAAGTTGGACCCAAAGGCTCCTTAGAGTCCGCCATTGCAAAGAGGCGATGTATTACCAATGTCGAACCAAGGATCCCTGGATTGATGGAGCTAAAATAGCCTCATTTTGATTTCTTGATTTACGGGCGGGCACCGACAGAAGCCCGAAACCGGTCTAAGCACCTATCCGTGATAGTGAGTTAGCGGCGCCTAATCAAAACACTTTCAACAATTTGTAGGTGTTACTGTACTTGTGATTAGATTGGGAGAAGCTAGCGCAAGTCTTAGGCAAAAGGCATCATGAACCTCTGGTCAACGGAAACAACTTTGGATCAATACAATTGCTTCACTACTGGTTAATTAGTGTCTCGTTGTCAACACCATCGCTTGGCAGGTACAAGGTAAATAGCATTCAATAAAGTTACAAACGGGGGATGCCGATAAGGTCTCCTTATAATGGCCCGATCCAACGCAAGGAACCCTCTTTCACAACTAACCAACGCCTGCCAAATTTTCTGCTAGACCCTCCTTCCCTCCTTTTAGCGAGCGTGACGCGTAACACACGCAGACTTTCCTTTACATCCTCCCACTCTTCGAAACCACTAGTCAGTTGATCTCAACCATGCGCTTCATCGCCGTTGCTTCCATTTTCTTTGCTGCTGCCTCTTGTGTTCTTGCCCATGGTCATGGTCATGGATGCTCATCCTCCCAGTTCAGCTGTTAGTCCATTCGCCTCCTGGCTTTCTAAAACGGACTTAGCCTTATCTTTTTCCTCTCTTATCTACTAGGGACCATCCCCGGCACGAATACTCATATTTGTCTCCCAAAGAATTTCCATGGTGATGGGAACTGCCCGTAAGTGCCTTTCCTCCCCTCCCCTCCCCCTTTCCGACTAGCACTAACACCCACGCTCATCTAATAGATCCGATAAGGAATGTCCCGAGGGTTGGGCATGGAGTGGACATTACAAGGTTTGCGTTCCCAAAACCAACAGGCCCCGCTATCCTTCGTGCCCTCATGGAGATTGGGACTTCCGCAACCAATGCTGCCACAAGCCAACTGGAACGAAAGGTGGAGATCATCCCAAGCCCTCTCATCGTCTCGGTCACGACGATCACCATGATGGTGGTGATCATCATCATCATCGGGCTGTCCGTCTTAATGGCTACAAGTACTAAATTTAAGCAAAGAAATTACTCGGTATGGCATGGCCTTTATTGTTCCTTGAATCACCGCTCACAGCTTGCCTCGATTGTTTCTTCCCAGGCACCCTCTTGGGGGTAGTGCTACTGTCGTTCGCCGATTGCCATGTGGCAACCCATTTCCTTAATTTAACGCCCGTGAACGGTGACCGTGCATCTCCTTGTCTTTTCAGGTCATCACCGCACCGCAACCCTCTTCTGTCCTGCCGTTGCAGTCCGGACTCCGGGGATTTATTTCTCCAAGATATCCACGGCTCTCATCACTCTTATTTATATACGAGGTGCTCATGCTTTTTTTTTTTTTTCTTGCAGTTTTTCCCTCGCCTTCTAACGGCCCAGTGCCATCATTGTGTCTTCGGATGCATGTAGCCCCGCTGATCTCCACCTATGTTTCCCCCACATTAGTTCGGCCACTTTATCTCTTTTCTTTTCTCACGTTACATCGGATGAGATTGTAAAGTAGCGGCTGGCAGGAACAAGATGATTGTCTGTTGTCATTGCATCCTCGTCCCTCCGGCCCTGGTTGGCGGCTGACCCATGGTTTTCCCGCCCTTTGGCACCCACGTGTCCAGCAACTCCTGCCCAGTCTTCTAACACCCGTCGGTAAATTCTGAATTCTCTGGGCATCATGCAAATTATCCGCAAAAAAGGGCTGAGCGAACGGAACTTGGTCTAGACTACATCTGTACCTATCGTAAGGGTTGCACGATTGGCTCAACAGGGCATCCGAGATTACATAAAGAAACAAAGTATGTCCGGTTCTAGAGCGGTTCATGCATATGGCGAATGGGGAAGACACGTCAGAGCATTACATAGCAACATGTTATCATGCATAGCGCTCGGTGAGTTACCAATACGTCCAACAGTAAAACGGAAGCTTCCTGTTGTTGTCCATTGCCTTGGTGACAGCTATGCATACACGGACCACTGAATAGGCGTCGTTAATTTGTTTTGACGTAAATGTGATCCCTCCACGATGCGAGTCCGTGGTTACCCAGGTGCTCTCCACGCTTTCGACCTCGCCAAAATATGGTGCCGGGGGTACCTTAATATGCGTGAGTAACCATGCACCTTCCGCGCAGGACTCATGTACATACCCGATCACAGAGCTAGAGAATGACCCCACCTTCCTGGTAAGCTTGACGTCCGTTCCTAAGTATATCGAGAGGATTTACGGCAATGGCATCCAGTAATCGTTTACGAAAAAACATGATTTGAAATCTTTCATTTGCAACCCAAGCTTGTCGAGACAGAACAATTTTGGAAATTACATATCCTTTCTCTTGGTTTCGGTCATACACTGACGTTAGTCTCGTCTCTAGGGCTCGAAAATTGCCCCAGGACACCTTGCCGGTTTTGGGACTTGTTGCCCAATATGTTGTCAAGATCCCAATGGAGGAGTCTCGAATCAAGACACTTCCAGTTACATCAGAAGACAAAGACACTGTAACCTGGCATGTACAAAGGATCAGGAACAATATTGCGAAAATTAATCCAGTTGAGCGGATTTGCCTATCGTTCTGGGTTTTTACATCATTAGCTACCCAGGTTGTGTTCATGCCTCAATCCAGTTGTGTGCTGATTTGACTTGTTCTTGGAGTGCCTGATGTGGTCTGGGGAAGCGCCACTGGATTTGCACGTCGTGGATACTCACTCAGTTATATCGTCGGCTAAGGATGTCCCTAGGCAGGACTCCAGCCTCTATGACTTCGTAATATTATAAGATGTCCCCCGGTTCGCGCTTTTGTTTCCTCTGTTCCACTGACCCCTGGAGCGAAACAAAACCGCCATTTCGAAGTGCTACGTTGATCCTTTCTTACTCAGGTTCTGATCCCTTCTGTCAATTTCGATGTCTATGTTGGTTCTTCCACTACCTGTCATGGGAGATCATCATGCCACCCGCGTTCTGTACGTGTTCCGCGCTTATCTTATCACCGGTAATCCAGCAGAAGATATGCAACCACCAGCAAGTGATACGAAGGACATACTTAATTTCACCGACACTACCGGTGGTCGATCTGTCACTTCGGCTGGGCTACCTCTAATAACCGTAGAGAATGTGGAGAACGTGACGAGTGATGATGTACAATAATATAATTCTTATTGAAACCTCTATCGCACTACTTCCTCAAGGAGATTTAGCCCTTTCAGTACTGTACTATAACGACCATAAGTTCGTCGCATGTCGCACGAAGATTTTGGATTGAATTGATTTGGTGCCTCCGGCAACTTCCGGAGGCCGTGGGAATGAACTAACGGTCGTTATACTACAGTATCCACTATTTTTTTAAGTTATCAGCACAATCCGAGATCCTCGGTGCAAACGTCTACTTGCAAGTGGAGTGTTTACGATTTATCCCAAGGACTAAGGACACTCGGGTACCTCCGGCCGACGAAGAACACAGGCTGCCAACCCCTGCTCATTCAGATGACACAGGTGCTAGGGACGTATGGGAAACTGGGGCCCGGGAGCCGTGTATGAACAACATGGCACAAAGCAAACAAGCAAAGCAGCTTTGAGTGGATGCCTAACTTCAACATGCAGGACGAGAATCGGTCTCGTTCGATTGTCGAAAACAAGACACAACTCGGAGGAAACCTTTATTGGAGTCCGGGATATATTGTGGACGGACCATCAGCATCAACCCAGACTCGGACCCAGTCGTTCCAAACGTTCTGACAAGATAAACAAGCATAAACAGAACGGCCGGGTACGAGCCTGGGCATCAGCCTTGATTTAGACAAGGTTTGTTTCTGTTTGTTTTTACTTTTGGTTAGTTTCGCTCATCGGCCCTTCAATTCAAAGGGTGCTTCAAACCCGTCCCGGGCGAAAGCAATGAATTTGTCGGAGTGATCCTGCACGCTGCCTTTCAGGACAATTTCCCTTGACATATAGCCACGCCCATTGGTGCGCCGCTATATACTACCCCACCTCTAAGCCTAAACGGCTAAGCGCCCGTACGTGTCATTGCGCACTCAATCTTTTGGGGGATTGGGTGTAGCCTTCGGGCAACAGCTGCCCACTTAGTTTCTGGGCTTAGTGATAGGCAGGGACAATGTTTATCCCTCTCTGAATGTTATGTCAACACAGCAGCTTTCAGAAGAGGAGGCGGTGACTGACTTAGTAAACCCCTTTTTCCATGTTTTCCCACGTCCCCGCACAGCCCTGGGTCCCCAACCCATATAAGAACCGTATGTCAGCCAGCAAAACATCACTAGTTGTGCTGGACGGCGATCAGTTGGGCCTCCATGTCGTACTACACGACGTACCTTCCTTACCAGTACTATACATACCATCAGCCTCCTCAATATGTCGCAACCCAATACCTGCCTCATTGGGCTGATCCGTCACTTTCTCAATATGTTTACTATCCGACACCCCCGCATACCTACCTAACAAGCACCGGCCCCGCCTATCCTCCACTCCAGCGAGCTTTATCATACATGCCAGGGGTTCCAAAGCAGCAAGGATCGCGATCGCTGGAGCAACCCTGGTTGTCGAGATCCAAAACGTCCATCATACCACCCAATACTCCCAGGCAGAAGATAAAGCGAGAGAGACCACGATCATCATGGCTCCGCCGCTTGGGATTCTCATAGGCCGTACTGATCCCTTCCTGTGCCAAATGTTGGCGTACGCGAGGATGTACGATCCGCGATTGCTTTCTTTCGGGTGGTGAAACTAGGGCCACAGATCACTGCCATCGACGAGCTTTGCAGGACAACTGGAGCCGCAGCACCTCGAAGTTAGCCCCTCGGAAGAGTACGATGTTGGTCATCAAACCCATCTGCCCACCTCTCTGCCCACACTTCTTCATTCTTATTTTATGTACTGTCTTTACGAACTCCGCAGCGTTTCTCTGCCACGTCTGTATGATTTATATTTAACGATCGCGAGCAATGCTGTATATATATATATATGCTATAAAATGTATAACTTATCCGTGCGATTTGATCACCCTTTCTTTCGATCTCACCAGCTTGGTATTGGTGCTATGTAGTTGGTCCGACAACCACTGGTGTTTTTTTTTGGGCTATCGGCCGTTTCAATTCATTAGATTGCAATTCGCGCAAGTGGTTCATAGAGACAAAAAAGAAAACATTTCATTGAGGAGAGCACAAAGATTCGCAGGCACAAGAAACTTTGGGTCCAATCGGTTCCGGCCAGGAGATAGTGGAGGTGGCCCAAAATGGGCCAGCAGGAAACGCGATTGCAGAAAAACAACGGCAGCATACAACAGTCAAGGGCGAGCCGTAATAAGGTTACGTGTCATGAATATCTTGCAAGGGTCATGGGAATTCCCATGAAATAGAACAATACCCAGCCAGCACCAAAACCCAGTGGAAAAGCTCCAGTGGGAAAGCTTTGCATGGGCATTAACGAACGTCGGGAATAGGATCAAAAACTGAACAATGGACAGGAAAGGAAGTTCGCACATCTGATTCGACTTTAAATTGGACGTTGGGATTCGGAAAAGGAGATGAAAAAACTTCAGGCAAAGGAGGGTGGTGGTAATTCGGAAAACTGGAATGGAAACAGCAGACAAGGAGAGTCGATATATGAAGCCTAATTCGATAACCGCAATGGATTATTATTAATTACGCGCCAACGAAACGGCACTAGTTGCTGCACACCCGTTGAGGCAATTAAGCAGCGCATCGAAACATGTAAAGCAGGAGAAGCATGGGGTCGAGTTGGAAACAGGGATCGGGACTGTATGGGAGGTCGTTAGTTATTCTGAAATATGGTGAGGAATAGGGTAAAATTGCTTACTATAGTTAGAACAAAACGAGGCCAGTATAGGGTGAGGAAATTTCAACGAAAGACTTGGGATAGTGGTGGAAAGGTGGATGTTCCGACAAAGGCCAGCGAATGGGTAGGATCGTCTGTGGTGACAGAACACGATTATTGCAGACGGTCGTATACATGTATTGAGTTAACGCTCGCATTCGGGGAATTTGGCACAAGGAAATTGTCAATTTCCTGCACTCACGGAACTCAATTCAGGGCGCGCTCGAGGCTTCTCGCGCCAACTCATCGGCTTTGGTATTCCTTGCTCTTGGGACACGCCAAAAACGCACAGACACACCGCATTGACCGAACTCAACCACAAGTGCATCTAATTTTTCAAATAGGTCGCGGTTTTCGACACGTCGCCTGCCCCGGCGCATCCATCCATTAGCTCTCCACGCAAAGATCCATTCAGTGATTCCCCGATAGACGTATCGGGAGTCGGTGATAACGACAACATCCTCGGGTTGACTCGACTCAGGAATGCAGTCACGAATTGTCTGAAGAGCTCCAATTGAAGCATGGAGTTCAGCACGATTGCTTGTCTGGGGTCGGTTCGAGGGAAGGCACTCGCTGACATTATAGCGCGAACTAGGCCCGAAGTAGCAGCCATAGCCACCGATACGTTGACCATGATGTTCATTGTACTGATAGGAGCCGTCAACGAACACTACTAAGGTGTGGGGCATATATTGTTTGCTACGAAGCCTTTCCCTCAAACATAAATGGTGCTGCTTCAAGCAATAGCGAACGACATTGTTCGGATCGACATCCTGGTCGGGAGACACGCCTTCCCAGTAATTCCCCGGGTCGAAACGACGGGAGATGGGAGCTGGCATTGAACGTAAAAGAAAGACTGGAGGGGTGCGGGTAACGTCATTGCGGGGGGGGTGCTTATATACTTTCCGTGGAGATTGCCGGACCAAAAGAAAGTTCCCGGATCATAATCGAAGAGGGGATATCACGCAAAATCGGAGCGCCCGATTTGGGTGGATCTTGTGATCATCCAAAATTAGCAGCAAACTTATGACCGCCCCCCTAAATCGTCGGCCAGCACAGCCACCGATTTTTGTTTTGACGCCTGGAGTCAGATTGAGATGGAGTTGGCTGACGGGATACTGGTGACTCGCCTCAATTACTGCCCAGCAGCAGTCGAACTATATGAATAGAGGCTGGTGAGTCGAACTGCTCAAGAGTCACAGGAGCCGGGTACAGCCGGTGTTTATGTGGAGGGAATTACCAATTCCGTACTCGCACAGGAGTTACCTCAGTTGGCCGCTCCGCAATAGATTTACATCGTATATAACTGCACTCCTTGCGCGCTGGCACTACGTTGTTCTAATAGATATTAACAGCCGGCAGTGGGTACCCTTGGTACGATATCAAGTCGCTATCGCTTAAATACCTATTTGCGTGGCCAGCCAGAACAATAGGTGGTACAGGATATGGCGAACAACATGAGGTTAGGGTAAAAGGAACAAGTATCCCGCCACTGGTACGGGTAACGATTGCGCTTTGTATGACTTGGTGCGCCACATCGGCAATAGGGTGCCTGGCAGCGTACCTCTGTCACCGCGTTACGTCGGGTTGCCACATCAACAATAGAGGCCATTATCATTAGTACAGGGCTGTGAAAACACATTGGTCCGCTGGTCTGAACAGCCGCGATCAACACTCGCAATTCCATTTGGTTCGTCTGAACTCGGCCAAGTTCCGCGTGGTGCGGGGAAATTGTTATAATCCTCTCTCGTATTGTGGCTCCATATTTTTCTCTTCGATAATCAGCCAAGCGAGGTCCGCCATGCTGCCCTTACGAACGCCGAAAAATGCCTACTGCTCCTCATCAGCACGTGACACCACCTCGAAAAGAGAGGGCTAACGTCGTCTGAAACAGAAACACAACCCACACACACCCTAGCCCCTTAATCCTCACCTATAAGACACCCCAATCACCACCATGGCCGAACACCAAAATTCGGACCCAGGAGGAAAACCTGAAACTAACCCACCGCTAACGTACCCAACGCCCAACGCAGGGCCAGACCACGACAACGATGCATGGACGGACCTCGACACACCCCAACTCCCTAGAATCGCCCAAACGGACGTGGAAATGGGAGACGAAACCTGCTGGCACAAGGAAGAACTTGAGGAACAAGACTACGCTTGCATCGATAACGTCTCCGAAACGATGAAAGACACACTCGAAAGACTCGCACTCCTCAGATCCGTGGGCCTCTGGAAACACCTCCACTACTACAAAGACTGGATACGAGAGATAACGAACCTAGACATCGAGAATAACTGCCCCAACCCCGCTGAGTCCCAACCTGATAACCTCGCTGCGATAAGCGCCAAGCTCACAGAGCTGACGCAAAGAATTAACACACTAGAATCAGGACAGTACACACAAAGCACCCCCCTGCCCAGGGACCCAGTCACCGTAGCCACCCCCATGGCGTTCCACAAAGCCACCTGGGCGAACATAGCAGCGAAGACCCCCCCACCGCCCAAAACCAGCCCAACCCCAACAAAAGACCAGGACACCACGCCACTGGACACAACAAGCCCCGCCACAACGGTGGACCCGAGGTGCCTCATCATCCAGATACACCCCCTGATCAAACTAGAAGAACGCCCAAACGGCATCGAAGCACGCAAGAAGATCAATGACCTACTGGAAAAGAAAAACATACCACACTACCTCAGAGTGATGGCAATCGGATACTCCGTAGCTGGCAACATCAAGGTCACTACTGCCCCCACGTGCAAAGCGTCAGACCTCATCGCCTTCGGACACGAAATAGCGGCCTCAGAACGAAGTCGTCTCAGTACTACCAGACGTGGAACACTACCGCGTAAAGATCAATAAAATCCCCACACATGGCAACAACGAGCTGATTACACCCGGAATGGTACACGAGGAACTAGCCACCTATGTACCACAATACAAAAGCCTCAGATACTGGAGACTGCCAAAATGGCTCGGAACAGATGAGACCATCCGCGCTAAGAACTTCGCGTCCATCGTCGTTGACCTATCTAACAAAAAAGACAGGGACACACTGCTTAGCCTCAAATCGGTCTACCTATTCAACACGAAATGCACGATCACCCCATATGAGGACTGGATCCAGATCCACGCATGCAGCAAATGCGGTATGCTCTCCCACCGCACAGCTGTCTGCAAACAACCCCATTGCCTGAAATGCGGCGTGAAAGACCATGAAACTGAATCCCACCCCACAGAGAGCGAACCCCGATGCATTAACTGCAAGGGTAAACACGTGAGTGCGCACAAAGACTGCAAAGCTAGGAGAAGCCGCATGGGCCTCCCCCCAACGCCGAGGAACATGCCCACAACCCACACTGCCCCGACCGACACCCAGACCGAGAAAAGTACGAAAAAGAAAGGCAAAGGTAAGCAGAAACCAAACACATCCCAAACCATACCAGATGCCCCCCCAGAATACAGTCTATCGGACCAAGACCTGAGCAAAATCCTGAGCCAACATCAATCCCCAGCGGCCCAAAAAGCATCCGCAGCCAAAATGGTCAGTGCCAGAGCCAGGGGCGGCTTAACCACAATCCCGTCTATCAAAATCACCCTTCCCAAACCCAAACCTACCGGCAACCAGATGGAAATCGAACCGTTGAGCCAACCTGAAGGGCCAACTCAATGAATCGACGACCAAAAGCAACAGCAACACTGACGGTGTGCAGTCTGAATGTCAATCGCTCAAATGCGGCCACACAGGCCGCGATGCACAACATTGCCAACAGAAAGAACCCCCAAATTGATATCTTACTCATCCAAGAGCCCTGGTGGCACAAAGTAAACAACACCCACATCCCAGTCGCCTTCAAGGGGTGGCAAACCATTCTTCCTAAACTACCCATCGCTGAAGGCGACAGGCCTAGAGCTATGGCATACTTCCGGCAGAATGCAAACATAGAACTCACTTTGAGGAATGACCTTGCGTCAGACCTCGATTACTTGATTCTAGATGTTAAAAGAAACGGCTCAACACAACAACCAGTGAGACTCATTAATATCTACAACCAAAAATCGCTCAACATGAACCAGACTAAAGAGTACACGGTGGAAAGACTGGCAGAAACCATGACGGACACGGACATTCCAACCGTCCTCACAGGCGACTGGAATATCCGACACCCGGACTGGGATGACCATGTTGACACACCCTGCCCTAGAACCGTAGACACACTAGAATGGCTTGAAGGTGGATCATACTCACTATGCAATGAACCCTACGTGCCAACCTGGGAAGACAACAATGGCCACTCATCCGTGATTGACCTCACCTTCGCTAACTCAGCAGCTAGTGGAGCCGGGGCCATACATGGCCACTACATTGACACGGAAATCGGTTGTCTTTCGGACCACCACGCCACAATATTCCAAATCGGCCCTCCAAGAGAGCTGGTTGTCAACCCCTGTGAATCCAAACTAAACTGGAAACATGCAAATGAAGAAGAATTCACCAAAGCACTAATAGAGGAGATAACCCGTGAAAATCAAAAAGTAGAAAGCCTAAAGGGCAACCTACTTAATGAGAACCGGCACACAGCATCACCTGAAGAATTAGAAGAAGCCACGGCTACTATCCACAAAATAGTGGAAAATGCCGCCGCAAAATCCGTCCCACTCAGACGCCCCAGCAAGGCCTCAAAACCCTGGTGGAATGAAGACCTAACTAAGTCATACCGCGAGCTGAGACAAACCAGAGACTCACTAAGAGGATGGGTGAAAGACTTCAACCGCCCATCAGTATTCCTTGCAGACAAAGTAAAGTCCCTACAGAAGGACATACGCATGTGTATCAGAAAAGCCAAACAGGAATACTACCGCAAACTCACTGAGGAAGCCAACCCAGGCAACATGTGGGACTTCCGTAAATGGACGAAATGCCAAAGGACATACACCTCCCCCCCAATAGTAAATGGAACAGAACACCCAGCGATAAATCACAAAGAAAAATGTACCATACTGCGCGAAAACCTCTTCCCCCAACCACCACCACTACCAGATGCCCCAACAATTAACCTCACCCCCCGCAATGAAGACATAGAATACATCAGTGTAACTAAGAAAGAAGTACGCGATGCCGTATTCACAGCCGCCCAACTAAATGCACCAGGAATCTCAGGCCTGACGGGCCGAGCATGGCGCTGGGTGTGGCAAACAATGGAGAATGAAATATACCACCTTCTGAGACTATGTGCCGACTCAGGTTACCACCCCAAAATCTGGAGAACCGCCATCGTGGTAGCCCTGCAGAAACCCAACAGAGACTACACACTCCCCCGTTCCTACAGACTCATCCAACTTCTAGAGGTATCAGGCAAAGCCCTAGAAAGAATCCAGGCACGAAGACTTGCCTTCCTGGCAGCAAAGCACCAGCTTTTCCCCAACTCCCAGTATGGGGGACTTCCGGGCAGGTCAGCACAGGATGCCCTGCTCACCATCACCCACGATATAGAAGCTGCATGGAACCACGGCAAAGTGGTAACAATGCTCACCTTCGATATCACAGGCTTCTTCGATTTCATCCCCCACTCGCACCTCATTGACACCATGAGGAAACTCCACATCCCCATCCCCATAGTGAAATGGACACACAGTTTCCTGTCAGACAGAAAGGCAGCCATTTGCCTGGACGGCAAGCGCGACGAACTCAGACCGATCACGACAGGTGTCCCACAGGGCTCTTGTGTATCCCCTATCCTCGCTGCATTCTTCACATCCCCAATGTGTAAAGCCATCACAGAGGAAACCGCAAAGAAACTAGACTCAGACCCAGAGCTGAGTCCACAGTACAAAAAAGGACTAATAAAACTCACGCCACTAACGCTCTACATAGATGATGGCTCACTGGCAGCCTCAGCCCCATCTAGAGCCGAAGCGACGAAAGTAGTCCAGATGGCGTTCACAGCAGCCCACAGCTGGTTGAAGAAACGAGGCCTAAAAACCGACCAGGTGAAGAGCGACTTAATGCACTTCACCAAATCCAGGATCGGCAGAAATGCAGGCCCAGGCCCTGCGATCACCATACCTGCAAACGAAGAGGGCACAACCAGAACGGTCAACTGTTGGAATTTGTACACGTGGTCTCAGGAACCTTAATGCATAAAATATGGACATTCTGGGAGTCGAACCGCAGAGCCCTGCATAGGTACCTTGAGTGTGTTACCATTACACTAAATGCCCGCATTAGGCGGAGGTGGTTTCTAACACACCCCCTTCACATTGGATTGAGCCCATGATCCACATGTGACCCTAACCACCGGGCTTCCAACAGCCTGTGAGCCGTCACCCCCTGAATTCATATTCAGGCCGGACTTACTGCTAATCTCCTACATGTCCACGTCATGTGGTCTGAAGCAGCCGGATTTGGGTCCTTAGTGCTCTGAGCTACACCCCCTGAAACTTTGTCAGGCCGGCTGATTTAATGCTTGACTTCACGTGCCCATCTCACGTGGCAGCAACCGGATTTGGGTGTGCTCGGTGACTTCCGTAGAATGTCCACCATGTTGGAATTTGTACACGTGGTCTCAGGAACCTTAATGCATAAAATATGGACATTCTGGGAGTCGAACCGCAGAGCCCTGCATAGGTACCTTGAGTGTGTTACCATTACACTAAATGCCCGCATTAGGCGGAGGTGGTTTCTAACATCAACCCCTCCAACCTGATGAGATACCTAGGCATCTGGTTCGACCCACAGCTCAAATTCACAGAGCATGTCAAGAAGACAACCGCGAAGGCTGCCAGTGCGGCACACGCACTGAGAATGCTCGGTAACTCGGAGAGAGGACTACACCAGACACATCTGCGTCAGATGTACATAGGAGCCGTCCTCCCAATCGCACTATACGGACTCCCTGTATTCTGGCGCTCTAAACCCGGACTGGTACTCAGAACATTATCCACCTTACAGAATAAGTGCCTGAGAATGCTGACTGGAGCATTCCGAACCACCAACATCAACGCTATGGAAATAGAAGCATCCATTCCGCCCATCGACATCTACCTAGACTACAGGATGGAAATGGAAGCAACCAGACTAGCCCGCCTCCCAGACGACCACCCACTCATCAACAGACTTTACCCACAACAGCGGAGACTCACCACCCCCACCACCCCACCACCCCTCCCAGTGTTTAACCCCCGGGGAAAATACAAGACAGACCCGCGAAAGCGATTCTCAACTTGCATCACCCGGATCGCCAACCACATCCTCCCAGGGACAGAGAGGATCAATCCCCTCCTCGAAAGCCCATGGGACATGTCCGAACACGACATCACGGAACGCATCCAACTCTTCACCCCACCCAACAAACCCGGCGACTCATTCAAGCAGGAGTGGGCTGATGACCACCTAGCATTCATCACTGAATGCGAAGACGACCCCGACATCCTCTTCGTATACTCGGACGGCTCCCGATACAAAGAAGATGGAAGGACCAAAACCGGATATGGCACAGTAGGCTACCAATGCGGCAAGGTCATATTCGAGGAGAAAGGCGCCATGGGCGAACACGTGGAAGCTTACGACGCGGAGATGAAGGGCCTGAAGACGGCCGCAGATAACATCAGACGAACCCTGGGAGACGGTAACGTCACCATAAGACCCTCGCGCATTGTCATATATGCAGACAACACGAGTGCACTGAAACGCGTCTTCCAGAGCAAACCGCAAAAAGCGCAGGAGTTAGCCAGAGAATTCAGGAGGACGGTGTGTAAAATCCTAACTGAGTCCGAGGACGTCAAAATCGCACTACACTGGTGCCCAGGCCACCTCGGCATACCAGGCAACGAGAGAGCAGACCAATTGGCTAAAGACGGTGCCCACCTCAGACCAGCCCGACCAAACTTCAAATCCCTCTCATACGTAGAAAGCCTACGCAAGAGAGAGATGGTCGAAGCCTGGACCCACCGATGGGTAAACACCCCGAACTCCCCAAGATCGGGATTCTATGAAGCAAACCAACTCGCGCCGAAGCTGAAACCCACCAGACGCTTCAGCAACCTCGACAGAAAGACGTTTAGCCGAGTCCTGCAATTCCGCACAGGACACGCCCACATCGGCGAATACTACCACCGATTCGGCATTACAGCGGAAAGCAGAGAGTGCCAATGCGGCAAACCCACACAAACGAGAACCCACATCCTAGCGGAATGCCCCCGAGTCAGCAGACACAGACACCTACTTGGTCGCGGCAACCAGACCAGGTTCCACATCCTCGTAGGTAAAGTGAAAGGCATAGAAAGACTCGCATCTTTCATCAGGAAGTCCAGAACAGGCGACAAGCACAAGACCGACGGCCACCACGCGGAAAGGAGCACGACCCCAGGGGCACGGACGGCAGGTTAAGCGAGGGAACACGCCAGATACAGAACGGAGCCACGGCAGAGAAGAGGAAGAGAGACAGCCGAGAGGAACAAAATAATTTATTTCCATATTTCTATTTCTTTTATCAACACCACGACAATACCCACCGACACCATAGAACCCGAGGATCCTTGACACCAGACGATACCAACCAGACTACCCACACACACTACGTATAGAAAGTCCCCCCCTCATGTACGCCACGGTGTATCGACGGGACAGCCGCACTGCCACGACATCACGAGGCCGCGGGGTATTACAGCAACCGTCAAAAAAATCTGCGCGTCAGATTTGGATGCATGACCCGAGTTGGATCTCGTGATTGTCCAAAAATGGTCGGAAATCAGGGTCAATTTCGGTGTCAATACATTCGGCATTTAGCGCTCGTGGTGCGGGGGTCTTCAGGTTCGCAAGAGCCTCTTCCGTACTCATGTGAGGCATGGATAATAATGATATAGCATGAATACTAAGAGCGTCGTCGGCCACGGGTCTCAGCAAAGGTGGTCAGGGGATTCCTGATAAGGCAATACTCAACTCGCGATCAATCAGAGGTAAGCTAGAAACTATCTTGTCAACGCATGTCTGTGCGTATTTATACATACACGAAATGTATTATCTGGGGATTTCCCACAATAATCCAGAATATTCCGGCAGGTTCTGGTCACTTGCGGATTCCAACAGGATTACAATCCTCGTGGATGGTGCATGCAGACAGCTGGGTTACTGCTGAAATATCGTGTGTGCTCGTCGAGTTAGGCATCGTGATGATTAGATCCTTGGCTGCGGGTTTGAGGTGTCTGCCCACTATATGCATGCGCAGCCTCTATAACAATAGAACGATGAGTAATATCCTTTTTCGGTGGTGCCATTGGGACACGGTGATTTTTTCCCTAAATCGCAAATCACATGTTTTGCCTGATATATCCATCAAGATTTGACGCGCAGATTTTTTTGACGGTTGCTGTAAGATAGATTTATCATCATCATCACCTACTGCTCCTCTGTCAATTTGTTCTATATATTGACAGCTCGACCCATCCAACTAAACCGTATGCCTCATTCCCTTCTGAGGCGGCCGCGAGTCGTAAGGTTCGACGCCGGGTCAGGAGGACTGTTGTAACCAGTGCGCAAAGAACAGAACTGGGAAATAACCTCCCATCGCCGGCCATACCCGGACCCGAGGTTGTTAGCCGTACTCAGAGGGGGGGGGGAAAGCCCGCCCAGCAAAGAACCCACGAAGGGACGGGCCTCCTCGAGCAGGTTTCCTTGCTGTGTGTTCCACCACGGACAGTACGTCGCCGTGGCGGTTCTAAATGTCAAGGATCATTCAGGGGTAGCGAGAGCAACAGCTGGGATGGGCCCAATAACGTCCAGCAGGAGAGTCTTGCTCGCTTGCTGGAAAGCTGTCGCTCAGGCTGAGCGGAACGAATACATGTTCCAGAATACCGGGGGGCGATTCTCATAACCGTGAAGATGCATCTATTTACTAAGCCTAAATATCGCATGGTCGGTTTTAGCAGTTGACCGTTGCGAATTATCACTGAAGCTTTAAGGCTCGAACTTGGGCAACCACGGGAATTGCGGGTGTCGGACGGTGTCACATAGTGTATGTATTATTAGGTGCCTCGATCCAAACGGATG
Organism: Cantharellus anzutake; assembly: GCF_015039405.1. Lineage (NCBI taxonomy): Eukaryota > Fungi > Basidiomycota > Agaricomycetes > Cantharellales > Hydnaceae > Cantharellus > Cantharellus anzutake. Next base: position 13,364 of record NW_024067080.1, on the reverse strand, counting down.
ACGCCTGGCATTCCTTCGGTCATCTTTTTGGTTTCGATATCGTGTTCCAAAGCATTGTTGTGAAACAACAATACTCTTCTATCATCTCTCCCGGGACCTGCCCACCTCACACCTCATCCGAGGAAGGCCCACCATACTTGCACGGTGTTTGGCAAATTCCATGTTTGCGGAAAGCTGGATGGCTTTCTTGAGGACCACTTGCCAGGGGTATTTATGAAGCTATCCACATCGTGCATCCGTGAGCGGTCCCATACACATCCAACGATCTCCTGCATGGTCAGCAGCTGCCCAGTTGCTGCAACAGGTGGTTGCCAGGTGGTGGCGGTTAAAACACATCCGGCCCTTGATGTTGTCAGTGTCAAATCGACTCATCCTTCACGCCGTCTCGGCTCTAACCCAAGGACCACTACCCACTTCAGGTGGGTGGGTGGAGGCTTGAGAAACCCGCTGGCTGCCGCGTTATCAAAGAGATGGTCAAAGCTTAGACGAGGTGTTCTATGTGAGTGTCCCATGAAAACTCGTCTTTGTAAAGGGCACGGCCGGCCTGCTGTTGCAACTTTAGCATTCGTGGCACTGAGATTCGAGCTGTAAATCCGGTGCAGGATTAGGTGAATAGAATGCCTTCGTTCTCTGGGGAGTACACGATAGTAGGCCCGAACCTCCACCGAGTGCAGCTTCCGGCTTGTGAGTTATGAGAAGTGGCAACAGTTAGAGGGGAACGAGATATATTACAACAGAAATGAGTACAATCAAATTAATCCCAACACAGGGTCTGTGTAATTATCGATAAGTCAAGAAAAGAGGGAAGAAATGAAAGGCGCTGCGACAACTGATGCCATTAGCCGGACTACAGGGCTCGAGCGGCGGAGCAGTTGCCTTCGGATATGCAGCCAGGTCAGTGTTAGGTTACCTCGTCGAGAAAAGTCAGGCTTACCATAGAATTGACCAAATGTTTGTGTGTTTGCGTTGACGGAGATTGATAAGGTCTGCTGACGATGTTCAATAGGGAACACATCCAAACTAACACCCCCTAACCGAATGAACAGGGGCATCAGGGGATTCCTCTCATTATTCGAGCGGAAATATACGCACAGTTGTAATGACCATCCCTTCTGGTTTTATAGTGGAACCACACCCAACCACCTAGCGTGACAGGGAAGTTGACATTCCCTTGGGCCGTGCAGGTTTGGAGACTGACGTCCACTTCTACCTTAGCCGGGCCGTTGCAAGTAACGGTGACCTGCACTGTAGAGCGAGCATCATTCGTGGACGTAGTGGTGGAGCCTTTGGTGTTCGTGAGAGAGACAGAAAGAGTTTCTGATGAATTGAGACTGATTTAAGAGAGCGAATTCAGTGAACCAAGAGGGTCGCCCACCGGAGATTGAGTAGAGTAGGAACCCAAGCATAAGCTCAGCTGTAAACTGGGTTGAGTGACCTATATCAGTAGAAGCTAGGATATGGTGTATCAATGACGGTATCGGTGGATGCTAGCGCATCTTGACCTACTTTCAACCGTGGTCGAGGCGCTGACGGAGGAGCCTTGGAAAATATTTACTTGGGCAGAAGTGGAACCCTCTGCCTAGAAAACATAAGGGCCAACGATGAATTGTTGTAACATAGCTGGGGGCGGAAGGACTTACAATGTATCCGGTGAGGTTCATGGTTGAGTTCGAGCATATGGGATTTGAATTCCACGTTGCTGTGAACTGCATCGGGCTCGGGTAGCACGCTTGTGCTGGACCGTCCAACTATTTCGGGTCAATGGAGTCGTTCCAGTGGTACTGATGAGTGCACGTACGTTAGGGGGGTTTACTCTTATGCTGTCCCAATCGCCACCCCAGTTGACCGTAGCAAAGTTCTGATATTGGTGACTCATCGAGGATTAGATTGAAGTTTTCAGACGCATACCTTGACATCTTGCAGAGCATCACCCATTGCATTCAGCTGATCCATATTGATCAACTGGCACAAACCCTGCTGACGGCTGAGGAGAGAGCCACCAATCATAGAGTTGTACAACGTCGTCGCCTCTTCCTCACTCATCTGAGCCCGGCCGCTGGGCCACCTCCGCAGGGAAGGAGTAGCCTGGGTTGACAGGACGAAAGCCGGGACGATGACAAAAAGCGTAGAAATGGCGACCATAGATAATGGAGCGGTACTTCTGGTAAGCTAGAGAAAACGAAAAGGATCGAGATGCGCCTGCAGAGATCCTGCCAAAGCATTGACGCTCCTTTACCTCGTTTTATGCATCTCAGCGACCGCCAACTGGGTCCAAGCACAGCTTGTGCTAATCGCTAACAAAGTATCGAATTGTTCTTGGCGCGGTGGATGGTTTTTAGGCGCCCCTGCGCGCTGGCGCGTCCTTGTACAGACTGGGATCCTGGTTAGGTCTCACCCGCCTTCATTGCTTCACTCACACTTCCAAAAAATCCCGTGCGTGCGTCCATGAACTTCACTGGAGGGAATGCATGGCTATCTTGTTCTTCGGGTCCCAGCAACCCTGATTATCGTGGCGAACACAGCCCGTCCCTCCAGCAAGGTTTCTCAGCACCCTAAGTCCTCGCTCCGTCCCAAAATGTTTCCAAGTGTTCGTGACCATTTCCGTTGATGGTGACACAGCGCACATAGCCTTGGGCACATGGGGGATTTTGGCGCGCGCCCGCCCACCTTCGGAACCAACCAACGGAATTTCATGATGCGTAGCTGACTTCTGACGACAGCTCCGGTGTGGCGGCATTGTCTGCGACGCACTTGAGCGATTGGATAGGCCGTCCCAGCCGTCCTTCTGGGAGAAATGGAATAACGACTGGTTCTCTGGTGCAACGATGCATCCATGTCATGCATGAGTAAGTTGCGTACCTCCAACACCGCCTTTGTGAGGTGAATATGAATTGGCGGTGCAGCGCTGGTCCACTTGCGGAAGACAGGCTTGAACTGGCTCGGGAGAAATGTGGAGCATTGGCAATGAATCACTTTCAGCGCCAATGGTGGCGTCAGGGGGTGGCCAACGAGGAATTTGAATAAGTGGAGCAGCGAGCTCGGTGAAACAAGATTTCAGCGAATGTGCGGAATCGTGGAAGCAGACTGCCATCTCCAACAGCGAGTAGGAGCCAGGAACAAAAAGCGAAAACGTCCCGGGTTCAAGTCCTTGCACGGCAAGTACCCCAGTCTAAGTCTGGTAACATGCCACAGCAGAAAGCAAAGCCAAAGCCAAAAAAGCTCGCGAGTATGTAAGCAATGACACAAGCTGCTTGTCGAAGCCTGCAAGCCCAACGTTCTGAATAGCTGCATGCAGCGTGGACAGCTGCGTTCAAGTCTATGGTATGTAAGTTCTACGACTAGCGCCGATAGCTTGGGCCCTTCACAAGGGGTCGCTGCGGGCGTTGGTGCGATTCGTCAGCTCGAGAACAACGCCAAATTCGTTAACCAGTCGGCATCCACTTGAGATGGAAAGTGGACCCATTGCAACACATAGCTGCCACTGCGCTACGTTACATAATTTCTTGAGTTAACAATTACCTTGTTTTCACTCTAACAATTTGTGGGAATCTTACATAACTTTCCCACCCTGTTGCTTCTTTAGGTACAGGCAAGGGCAGCGGAGCGCCCTTCCAGTTCTATTCTAATAGTGGCTGGTGACCTGCCTACCTTCCAGTGCAACAGGGAGATGGGGGATCTGTTCTATTACAGCTAGTCCTCGGGATCGCTCTCTTCCCGCTAAAGACAAGCCAAAGAGAGGCCGGTCACCCGCCTATATCGTCGGGGTTTGGTGTCCGTATCTAACTATGATGGGGAAATTATAGTCCTTCTCTGCTCTATGCCCTTGTTCCGTCTGCCTCTCTCTCTGCGTCTCCCGGCTCTGCGTCTGCCGAATTTCGTTTGGGATCGGATCCGTCTCGGGTGTTCGTACGTTTGTCGGACGCCTTCAATGGGTTAGGCAGGTTACCAGCCTCCACCCTTGGGTCGGTCATTGTCTCAAGCTTCCCACGTTACCCAGGAGGACTTTAATGGGAACTCATGTGGCCGTGTGATGTATTGGTGATGTACATGTCTTTGCTTTCCGTTCTACCACGAACAGTACATCGCCGTGGCGGTTTCCAAATATTCAGGGATAGCGAGAGCAGCAGCTGGGATGGGCCCAATAACTTCCAGCAGAAGAGTCTTGCTTGCTTGCTGGAAGGTTGTCGCTCAGGCTGAGCGGAACGAATACACGTGTGAGCATACCGGGGGCGATTCTCATCACCGCGAAGACGCATTTATGTAACGGTGATAAGAGCCTAAATATCGCATGGTCAGTTTTAGCCATTGGACCGTTGCGAATTATTACTACTGAAACTTTAAGGCTGGAACTTGGGCAACCACAGGAATTGCGGGTGTGGGACGGTGTATGTATCACTAGTTGCCTCGATCCAAGCGGACAATGCCTATATAGCATTCCTTGGGTCACCCTTTCGGTTTTGATATCGTATTCCAAAGCACCGTTGTGAAACAACAATACTCGATTTCCATCATCTCCCGGGACCTGCCCACCTCGATCTCGCACCTCGTCCGAGGAAAGTCTATCATACTTGCACTGTGCTTGGTGAATTTCATTACGGGAAGCTGGATGGCTTTCTTGAGGTCCACTTGCAAGGGGTATTCACGAAGCTATTCACATCGTGCATCAGTGAGCGGTCCCGTACACGTGCAACGGTCTCCTTGCACGGTCTGCCCAAGCTGCCCAGTTGCTGCAACAGGTGGCGGTAATAAAACACATCTGACGCTTGATGTTGTCAGTGTTAAATCGACTCATCCTTCACGCCGTTTTGGCTCTAACCTGGGGAACAGTACCAACTTCAGGTGGGTGGTGGAGGCCTGAGAAACCCGCTGGCTGCTGCATTATCAAAGAGACGGTCAAAGCTTAGACGAGGTGTTCTGAGTGAGTGTTCCATGAAAACTCGTCTTTGTAAAGGGCACGGCCGGCCTGCTGTTGCAACTTGAGCATTCACGGCACTGAGATTCAGACTGTAAACCCGGATAGGATTAGGTGAATAGAATGCCTTCGTTCTCTGGGAAGTAGCACGATAGTAGGGCTGAACCTCCACCGAGTGCGGCTTCCGGCTTGGGAGTTATGAGACTGAGTGGGCATCAGTTAAGAGGGAAACGAGATATATTACAATAAAAATAAGTACATCAAATAATCCCGATACAGGATCCGTGTAATTATTATTATTGATAAGTCAAGAAACGAGGGAAGGAAAAAAATAAAAGGCGCTACGATAATTGATGCCATTAGCTGGGCTACAGAGAGCTCAAGCGGGGGAACAGTTGCCTTCGGATGTGCAGCCCAGGTCAGTGTTAGGTTACCTCATCGAGAGAGAGAAAAGTCAAGCTTACCGTAGAAGTGACCGAATGTCTGTGTGTTTGCATTGACGGAGATCGATAGGGTCTGCTGACGATGTTCAATAGGGAACACATCCAGATGAACGGCCCCTAACGAATGAACAGGGGGGTATCAGAAAATTCTCCTCATTATTCAAGAAGAAATCTACGCACATCTGTAATGACCATCCCTTTTGTTTTTGTAGTAGAACCACACCCAGCCACTTAGCGTGACAGGGAAGTTGACATTCCCTTGGGCCGTGCAGGTCTGGAGATCGACGTCCACTTCTACGTTAGCCGGGCCGTCGCATGTAACGGTGTCCTGCACTGTAGAGCGAGCATCATTTGTGGACGTAGTGGTGGAACCTTTGGTGTTCGTGAGAGAAACAGAAAGAGTTTCTGATGAATTGAGACTAATTTGAGGGAGAGCGAATTTAGTGAATCAAGAGGGTCACCTACCGGAGACTGAGTAGGAGACCTCTGCTATTTCTGGGATTCCAATCTTGACCCCAGCCGTAAACTGGGTTTCGGTACCTATATCAGTAGAGGCTAGGATATGGTGTATTAATGGCAGTATCGGCGGGTGCTAGCGCATTCTCAACCTACTTTCAACCGTGGTCGAGGCGCTGACGGAGGAGCCTTGGTAAATATTTACTTGGGCAGCATTGGTACCCTCTGCCTAGGAAATATATGGGCCAATGATGAATTGTTGTAACATAGCTGGAGGCGGAAGGACTTACAATGTATCCAGTGAACTTGGTGCTTGAGCTCGAGCATGTAGGATCTGAATTCCACGTTGCCGTGAACTGCATCGGGCTCGGGTAGCAGGCTTGTGCTGGACCGCCTAACTGTTTCGGGTCAATGGTGTCATTTCCGATGGTACAGTTGAATGCACATACATCAGGGGGGTTTACTTTTATGGTGTCCCAATCGCCGCCCCAGTTGGCTGTGGCATAGTTCTGATATTAATGATTCAATATAATTTATCAAGGATTAGATTAAAGTTTTAGACGCATACCTTGACATCTTGCAGAGCATCACCCATTGCATTCAGCTGAGCTATAGTGATCATCTGGCACAAATTCTGCTGACGGCTGAGGAGAGAGCCACCGATGGTGGAGTTGTACAATGTCTTCGCCTCTTCCTCACTCATCTGAGCCGGGCCACTAGGCCACCTCCGCGGGGAAGGAGCAGCCTGGGCTAACAGGACGAAAGCCGGGACGATGACAAGGAGCGTAGAAATGGCGACCATCAATAATAGAGCGGTGCTTTTGGTAAGCTAGAGTGCGTCTGCGGTGATCCTGTCAAAGCATTGGCGTTCCTTTACTTTTATGAATCTCAGCCGGGTCCAAGCGCCATGGACGCAGTGCAACATGCCATTTCCCGCCCCTTGCGGAGACAGTGATGATGAACACGGCCTGTGCTAATCGCTGACAAAGTATTGAATTGAATGGTTGGCCTGGCGCGGCGCTGATGGGTGGCTCTGCCAGATTCGACTGTGCCATCTGTCAAGACCTTGTTCCTGCCAAGAGCGGTGGATGGTTTTTGGGAGCGCCTGCGTATTGGTCCTCGTAGAGGCTGGGATCGTGGTCAGGTCTCATGCACCTTCATTGCATCACTCACACCCATGATCGCAATGCGTGGCTACCTCGTTCTTCCGCTCCTAGCAACCCTGATTACCACGGCGAATTCAGTCTGTCCCTCGGAATGCACTTCAGCCAAGTATCTCTGCGCCCTAAGTGGTGACGGCCTCCTCGCCCCGTCCCAAAAAAGTTTCTGAGTTTTCGTGCCCATTTCCGTTGACGGTGACACCGCACACCTGTACATAGCCTTGGGCACATGAAGCATTTTCGCACGCGCGCGCGCGCGTCTGTCCACTTCTGGAGCTAGCCATCGGAAGATGCGTAGCTGGCTTCTGGCGACAGCTCTGGTGCGGTTGCACACGGCGACATCCCCTGTTGCGTACTTGAGATAGGCAGCCCCAGCCGTCCTTCTGGGGCTTGATTGCAGAGATGGAATAACAATAAGTTCTCTGAAACAACGGTGCATCTATGTCATGCATGTGCCTCCAACACGGCCTTTGTGGGGGTGCGGTGCAAGGATCACGCGCTGGTCCACTTGCGGAAGACGAGCCGGTCGATCCTTGAACTACCTCGGGAGAAGCCCTTTATCATGTGGAGCCATTGGCAATGAATCACTTCCACCGCCACTGGCGGTGTCGACTCGGGGTTGTTAAGTATACATAAGACTGATGGTGATACATTCCCCAATATAATGTGGCTCATACAATCGTGGGTAAGCTGTGACCGGCGATTGACCTTCGCTTAATATAATGCTTTGGCTGTTAATTGGTTTTTGCATCTGAGATTCACAAACCGCCACGCCTCACGGACACTTTTTCAAACGTTATTTCCCTTTGCAACCCCGACCCGAGTAGGCAACGACCCCCCCTGACCGACCCAACAAGTCAGAGGTCGAATCGTCTTCTGCACCCTCCAGTCGAGATGACACGAGAGAAACAGGAATCAGCTCACGTCAGCAATAAACGAATGGTATGGAATGCCTCCGGAACGCGCGACTGAAACCGTCACATGAAGCAGTGGATTCGTAGTGCTCGGACCAATCTCCGGCCGGCGAGGAGAGGGAAAAGGAAGATAGGTTCGCAGACCTGGATGTCACGCACGCACAGCGTAGAACCCGGGGAGTTGGGCAACGTTTAGCATTAGGTGGCCAGGTGGTCAGTGCGCTCCAGCGACGCAAAGGGATGGTCTCAACATCGTGCCACCAACTGTGCGTGCATTATGGGAAGACAGAAACGCGGGAGGGAGAGGGAAATATAGAGAGCACGGTGTAATAGAAGGGGAGGGGACAACAGCCCACTATACCCAGCTGCAACTTATCACATAGATCGACAGAAAGGATAATACAACGTGAGAAAAATGCGTTATTTCAACAGCGTTTATGATAGCGGAGAAGCGAAACGGACGGTAAATGCGGGTAATAGACAGTGCCAGCGTCGGCGAAGCTAATTGGCATTGACGACAGCGGTGATGAAAAGGTCATCGCATTGGTCGAGGTGGCCACTGAATAAGTGGAGCAGCAGGACGGGGGACTCGGTGAGAGAGGGGAAGCAAGATTTCAGTAAATGTGCGGAATGGTGGAAGCAGACTGCCATCACCGGCAGCAAGTAGAAGCCAGGAGCAAAAAGCGAAAACGGCCCGGGGTTCGGGTCCTTGCATGGCAAGTACCCAATACTGAACGCAGTCTAAGAGTACTGGCAATATGCCACAGCAGAACGCAAAATCAAAGAAGTTCGCGAGTATGTAAGCAGTGACCACAAGCTGCTCATTTGTCGAAGCCTGCAAGTCCAACGATTTGAATAACGTGGACAGGTGCGTTTAGGTTTATGGTTACGACTTGCAGGGTGTCCCCGGTCCGGGACTCGTTGTCACGTGGTGGAGTATACTGTACTCCACACGACCAACGGCCGGTTCCCACGGCCTCCGGCAATTCCCGGAGGCACCCAATCAATTCAGTTGTATTGATTTTTAATTCAATCCAAGACCTTCGTGTGACACGTGACCGGTTGTTGGTCGAGTATCCGGGTTGGGTTTGGGTACATGGCTGGCATCATGTTAACGTCGTGCAGCTAGTCCTCGTCGTCGGGGTTTGGTGTCTGTATCTAACTAAATCATAGTCCTTCTCTGCTATATGCCCTCCGTCCTGTCTCTCCCTGAGTCTCCCGGCTTTGCATCTACCGAATTCCGTTCGGGGATCGGATCGGGACGCCTTCGGGATTTCGCCAATTGGGTAATCACCCTGGTCGGCCATTGTCTTAAAGCTTCGCACGATGAAGATATCATGCGCAATACATAAATCGGCCGATCCAACTTAAATTGCATATACATATCTAGACGCTAGCGTTCGTCTATCCCGACACTCAAGCGATCAGAACGTGTGTTGGTTGGGGGTTGGGTTTTAGTTCTGGATATCTAAAATAAACGCACGGAAATAAAGTACAAAATAAGAGATGCGCTCAATCGGGTGTCTCGTTGTTCACACGTTTGCAACTTTCACGCCCCCTTTTGCTTCGGCATGAAGTACTCAATTACATATGTCTCAATACAGAAGCCGGGTTTGAACGTGTCACTGGAAGCTTCTCTCCTTTACTTGAACAAACCCCGTCGACTCTACAAAAAATATTTGTACGCGTAGGGGGCTCTAGGGAGCACCCCCTTCACCCATACCCACATCCCAGGCGTGTCAGCGCGTTCGAGAGAGAGAGACCTAACTCAATGGTGGGGCTACCACTTTGCGGACTCGTGGTGTTGTTCACTTGTGGTGTATTCGGTGACTTTGTGTCCTCGCCACCAATTCCAAGCGACAAGACGACTCCGATTCATCAACGCTTGGCATTTCGTGGCCCCACTGGTGAGCCCAAAAAAAAAAATAGCCTCCCCTCCCATGTTATCAGGAGCTTCAGCTAATGTTAATGTTTTCATGTTTTGTAGCGATGGTCGTAGCTTGGAATACTTTCCAGCGGATTGCCACTCCAACTGTTCACTATGGAACTCGCATCGACGCATTGACGTCCAGCGCGTCAAGTGATTCCAGTGTCACATTTCCGACCTCACGCACTTGGGCGAACACCGTCGTACTCACTGACTTGCAGCCATACACGACTTATTGTATGTAAAAAATATGTTATGTTCCTAATCGTCTCCACCATCGTGTATGTCTGACAATCTTGTCCCATGGGTTGGCAGATTACAAAATCGAGTCGACGAACTCCAGCGTGTTGACATTCACTACCGCTCGTATTCCTGGTGACATGACTCCCTTTACAGCAGCCGCTGTCATCGACATGGGTCTCTTCGGGAAGGATGGGATGACCGTTCCAGCTTCTAAGCGGCACCTCATTCCCCGTATCGAGCCCGGTCTCGAGCATACCACTATCGGGGCATTAGACCGAATGAGTTCAGAATACGACTTTATCATTCATCCCGGTGATATCGCATATGCAGGTACGTACGGTGTTGGGCGCGCGCGCGCGTGGGGTTATAGCTTTAAACATCCATATAATGCAGATAATTGGATTACTGCAAATCCTCTTTATGCGTTCTTCCAAGCGCAAGCTTACGAGTCTATCACGGAACGATTCTTGTGAGTTTTGCAGCGAACACTTATTCGACATGCTCCCGGCAGCTCCCCCTGACTTTCGAATTCAGTTTACAGTTGCAGTCCATAAGCGGCATCAAACCTTACATGGTCGGTCCAGGGAATCACGAAGGTGATCTCTCTCCATCATCATTTCAGCGTGATCAAGCGGTCAGGACACTGCTTACCATAATCGGTCCTCCTTCTCCTTGTAGCTACCTGCGTGGAGATGCCGTTCCCATGTGCAGCCGGACAGGTCCGCCTTTTTTCCATTTCTTATAGAGCACCAAAACAGTTGTCTTAATATTCTGGGATTTGAAAAAAAAAATTTTTTCCCGCCGTTTTCCAGAAAAACTTTTCCTCATTCATTAACCGCTACGGTCTCGTCATGCCGACTGCAACGACCATAAATTCCCTAACCTCGGTCGCCGCAGCCGCCGCGCGTGCACATGCCTCTAGGCTCGCTAAGCCTCCGTTCTGGTATTCATTTGACTACGGCATGGCTCATTTTGTCATGTTTGATACGGAAACGGATTTGGGTAACGTTCGTATTTTGTAATTGGATGCTGTGATGTGGGCTGATTTAGCATGGCAATGTGAAAAACAGGGGATTATTGGACCGGATGAACCTGGTGGCGGCGCAAACCTCGGGAGTGGTCCATTTGGCGGGAAGAATCAGCAGTTCAATTTCCTGCAACAGGATCTCGCCAGTGTGGATCGTGCTGTTACACGTATGACAACCTTCGCGCAATTGGGGGTTCTGCTGCTGTGGCTGATCGTTGATATCTACAAATAGCTTGGCTTATTGTCGCGGGGCATCGTCCGTGAGTGTGCCACTATGACACCAGAAAGAGTCCGCCAAGAAAGATGTGCATTCATCGTAGGTGGTACTCTGCCAAGCCAACTTGCTCAGAGTGTCAAAAGGCTTTTGAGTCTTTGTTTATACAATACGGTGTCGATTTGGCGGTCTTTGGTACGTCGTAATCACATTGACTGATGAGAGACTGAATTTTCCTCACAGGACACGTGCACAACATGCAGGAGATCGCACCAATTGGTAAGACTCTGGGATTCGGTTGTTTCTAGACATCATTCCCACAGACTTACCTTGATGACGTTTACTAGCTAACGACGTCGTAGACCCAGCTGGCCTAAATAATCCCAAGGCACCGTGGTACAGTAAGCGTACTCCCCCTTTTTTTTTTCTCATCGTGGGGTTACGTAAAAATTCACCTTGTGCATCACCCTATCAGTTGTTACTGGGGCAGCCGGCAACATCGAGGGACTCGCCCCACTTGGTGAACAACCCTCATACATCACTTGGGCCGATGACACCGTATTCGGTTTCAGCAAGCTCTTGTTTCAAGACCGAAACCACCTCACAGTCCAATTCGTTCGTTCTAGGGATGGAGTGATATTAAGGAATTCGACCCTTTATAAGGCACATACGACGAGATTCGTTGGAGCGTTAGCCGGCGTGAAATGGTCGCAGTAGGGGCAGTTTATCAATCTATTTTGAATGGACTTGCTTCGCTTCCATTATTGTGCAGTTGGCGTTCGTGATCGCTTGTGTTGATGACCGATGTCCAAGTTCAATTTCATTATGATTATTATTATGTCCTGACCCCTTACTTAATTTGGAGGCTTCCACGGTTCGGGATCATGATTATTAATTTTCCCGACTTTTCCCGTGCGGACTGAGCTTAGTTGCCGGCGGACTCGTGTTTGGTGTGAAACTTCCGCAACAGACGCAACGTCATGTAAGTCGTGGCAGAGAACAATTACATGCATGAAACCTCAACTCTTTGGCATCTGAATAATGCCACTTCAAGCCCAGGTTATCTCCCATACGCCCGCCGATGGGACATCGCGAATGGTTTAGCCCAGACATTTCAGCCACCTCCGCAAAGCACGTCACGCCTATATATATAGCCATCCGCGTCAACTCATCACCCCCCACAAAGCCCCGGGACACTCCGGAGCCGAATTCCCACGCACCATTCATTTATCCCCTCGTGACAAGTGCCGATACCACCCCTTCCACGCTCCTGTAAGATGTCGTTGAAACGAGCCATCCAAGACGAGGTGACTGACCGGGAAGTTATATTGAGAGCATCGGCAATACGGGGTGAGCGCTTTTTACAATAAAATGGAAAACCATTTCCTCAACACTTCTCTCTCAACTAAGGCGTACAAATTGCCTCACTTGTCGCTCCCGTTGGATACATCATCTACTCCATCCGAAGCCCCAGACGCTACTAACTGCGAATAGGATTCTACGGGCTACGTGGGTTAGCAGTGGTGTGGGTGGTGCTGTTGGTGCTGCGTCTGGTTTCTATCAGGGAACACAGAGTCCCACTGCGCTTCGGGAACATCAGCAACAGTTGACCTACGATGTACGCATCCTCACTCCGTTCCTTCGCGAGTTCTTCTTCGTGCTCTTTCTGTGTATACTCATCCATCGTCAAAAACCTGATATGTCATCCCTAGGTCAATCGCATTCGGGCACAAGATTATTCTATTATTGGTTCGGTCCTTTCCACTCCCTTCATCACCGCTTTCCTATGGAGACGAGCTCGACTGATACATCTGATACTTGGTGGAGCAGGCTTAGGAACCGGCGCAGGGTATGGTTATCATATTTGGCGTTTCATCATGGAAGGAGGTGCTCCACCGGGCACAGCTGTTCCACTTGTACAAACAGGGGCGGAAGAAGCGCACAGCGATCACTGACAAGGTATTATTTGTCGTCGATCTAGCATAAAGTTAAAGCATGGGAGCATATATGTATAGAAGTCAGTGTATTTACGTATTGCGCATCTATAACGATAATTGCATGTACTCGC